>NW_008824283.1:179893-184184 GCF_000699105.1 Pygoscelis adeliae | reverse complement strand
AGTATGGTAAATTTGGATAGCCACTGATGGAAGCCAGTTTGGGAATTAGTGATTGCTGATATTTTCATACTGTGCATATTTTTATTTCAGGTTCGTAGAGATGTGGAATTCTGTGCTCTCTCATGTGGTCTGAAAAAGTTTATATCAATAAGAATGAATATGATCAGAAAATGCAAAGTCACATTAACAGCATTCCATATCATGTTTCTGCTTTGATCTGGCTACTTAGTGGCTTTTAAAATGTAGTTCTTGATTGTAGAAATACTTCTGGAAAATAAAATCAGAGTGGATTTTGGCTTCCTTTTAACGTTTCTGTGATTTCAGATAGATACGTAAGAATAATGTCACATATAAAAAATACACAGCATGAGATACATAGTTTTTTATTCTTGCACAATCTTGTAATGTTATAGAACAATTGTTCAGTGGAAGATTAGGTATAGTATAAGGTATAGATTATATCCTGGAAAAGATGGCAACCTTTGGGCTTTTAAAATGGGATAAGCCTATTTGTACGGAAACCCTGGGGCAGCTGCAGGAAGCTGATGTTCCTACTGTTTAAGTTAAACCATCCTGGAAAAGGCTGAGAATTTGGCCTTACATGAATTCACATATCTCAGGCTTTTGTAGATACGTCAGACCAAAAGAACATTAAAAACTGTCCCATTAATCAATTATGAATGTGTGCACAATAATGGTAGTTCCTAAGGGCTTTCAAGGAAGTAATCCGATGCAAATGAAACTTCTCTACTAGCTACATTTTCCATCTGTTCATCAACAGCAAGGGACACAGAACTCCTTTTCCTATAGAAATTTTCTCTTCTAGAGTCAGGACAAATATTCAAGCCTCTTCTTCCTCCTTTCTGTCCATTCACTGGCAACATGCCCATTAGGGCATGAGGGCCCTAAACCCTTTGGAACAGTAAAAGATGAGTTTAAACACAGGTTCAGAAGTTAGTCTCTTCTTGCCCATAGATCAAGGGAATTTATGTTTAGTGCTGATGTGCAAAACATGAGGAATTGAGCAACTCACAAAATAAACAAAAGCTGTAGGTCATGGACTGTTAAATCAATTGACATTTGAACATTGAACTATGGGAAGCTCTGGAGGCAAAAACAAACAAACAAAAAAATACACCAAAGACCGCATCTTTTCAACGGAGATTTTTCTCCCCTGTCTAGCACTTCTCAAAGTATGCACACATGGCTGGGAGAGCGGCGTTTCCTTCCAGCGCAATGCTGGGCACACCAGCGTATGAAGGCCAAAATAAGCCTCCTTAGGAGGACGTTTCAGGAAGCTGTTGTTTCTCTTCCCTTTCTGACAAGGCTGTCTCCGGCTCCCTGGCAGGTTTTAGCCCTTCCCTTCTCCTTCTGACCCACATCCCGCACAGCGGTACCTGCATGGGACTACATGTGCTGCTGGTGGTCCCTCCCCCTCTTCACAACCACCCCTGGGAAGAGAGAAACGCACTCAGATGTGGTGTGTGGGTATTAGAACTGGCTCTTGGTCCTTGTTGAATTGACCAAAAATATGGTGGGAGTCACCCAAATGCAGATACATATTTTTTAAGAAATTGACTGTTCCTTGTGAAAGTGTTGCTGGGCTGAATCCAGCTGATCAGATCAATCAATTGATAGCAATGCTGCCTGTCAGAACGACGAGGCACCGCTCTAATCACCATCACTGCGTAGGTATAGGCTGCCTACCTACTCACTGTAATAACGTTTCTCAACAGGACCCTTATTTTAAAAAAAAAAAAATTGAGGCTTTTCTGTGGAGGCTTTCTCATACATTCCTATAATAATAGTATACATAATACATGTGTTCTGTTGCTTCATTTTCTTTCCTTTTACTTTTGATAAGGTAGATTTACTAAAATGTGAAATTTAAATATTTATACTCTAGGCTTTTTGATTAGCATATTTTGAAGCTAATCATAATAGGGCTTAGCTCACTTAGTAGATATGTCAGTAAAATGAATAATGAATTCAGTGACAGGGATGAAGAGGAAAGGATGAAAAAGAAATAATTTGAAATTGTGAAAAGGATAATGCCTGTTACATGGGGACAGACCTACAGAAGGGTAAATAGGAGACTGCTCCTGCTCCCTTTCTAATTCAAGGAACAATTTTTTAGAGAACGTGCTTTTCAAATATTAAATATCTCAATCTAAAGTTAAAAACTTCCACTGAATTTATTTTCAAAGCTTCCCTTAACTTTAATGGAAAAGAATTCAGACCCTTTGAATATATGGTACAAAGCTGATCACCGAAAGCATTTAAATCCTGGTTTGAAAGTTCACAAATGGACATGGTTGTTAGGATTTCAATACCAGCCTTCTGCAAGTCCAAAACAGAAGATGAATAGAATTGTTCTGTTATCATCTATACATATATATTTTGTATAAATATATGATCCCAATCTTTTGGAGATCTTGTTTGTTTATTCTTTGCAGACACAAAGGTCAGAGGATTATTAGGAAGACAAAACTGATATATTCACATGACTGAAAGTACTGAGCTTTGAGATAAATGACTGGCATCATGTAATTTGTTCTCAAAAAGATGAGAACAAGCAAAACAGAAGTCAACTGAACAGCAGAGTGGGATTTATTTTGTCTCATCTTAGACAACTGTGACATATACTACTTTGTCTCAGCTAGTCAGCCCAGGCAAAGAGCACCTCTAGAGCACTGTCCACCCAGTCTCTTGGAGAGGTCGACTTTCAATGAGGGGACTGGTGCTTGGTATTGCCTCTTGTTTGCCATCAACCATTTCCTTGATTTTTTTTCCTAGCCCTGCCCCCAGAGACAGTTCAAATGTTCAAATAATTGTGTTATACAGCAGCTGTGACTAGGACTCTACGACGATGAATCAGTCCTGCTCTTCCTCTCCTGCAGTGCTGTGTGCCAGAAGTCTGGAGCATGCCTGTCCTCAGAGGAGACTGTCCTTTCAGAGCACAGGGGTCCGGGTGTTACACCTCTCAGTGCTATAAACCCCTGCAAACAGCATTGCCTCAACCATAAATCCAGAGCAGCCATAGATTCATAGGAATGTCTTCATTTGGATATTCTTCAAAGCAACAAATTGTACATTTGTGTCTTAGAAAAAAATTGAAACCCAAAATCTAAAATCATGTAGAGCTTTTGCTACTCTGTTTTAGAAGAAGATAATAATATTCAGGGAAGTGCTGTAGGTGTTGTGGACCTCGGTTTTATTTTGGAGCTGCTGTGATGATGTTGGACCTTGAGCTTTTTACAACATGGAGTAATGAGTTTCCGGCATGTTCTACGGCATGACTGGCCTTCACAGCAGTCTGCTTAGACTTAAGCCCATTGCAGGTACCAAGAAAAGCCAAGGCTATGAGGAATGTAGTTCATACATCCACAGTTAATAGGAGATGGTCAACCTCTGGGACACTGTAAATGTTTCACTGCCGTATAAGGTCCTTGGCTTTCCGCTTTGGCAGCATTTAGTACAAGGCTTCTGTCAAGTAATTCTGGCACATAGAATAAACCTTTAAAGTTTGGTTTCTTAGTGAAGTACCTTTTTCATTAAAAATATTGAAGCAGTTTTTGGGTTTCCTCTCATTTTTCCTTCATTTTTCCCTTCATTTATTTGCTCTCCAAGCAGGAAGTTTGGAGAGCAAAATCCAAAAGCTCTTTATGTTTCTTTGATGGGGTTACAACTGAACTTGACTTGCAAAGACTTTTCAAATTACCTCAAAACTTACTAATGTTCTTTAGAGGAAATGACATGTGGGAGCTTGGAAGGTGAAACTAATGAACTAATGATTAATTTCCTAACTCATCAGATGAAGACCATATTGTGCAAATTTTGCCACTCAACATTACAGCAAGTCAAAGAAAAAAACCCACCATTTACATCAACTGAAACCATTCACAAGTATGTGAGTCAAATTCATTGCCTTGGTTTGGCTAAGAAAGCCAGAGATGGGAATTTCAAAGCTGAAAGAAAGAAATAGTTCTGACATTTTTCTAATGAAAAGCCCAAGGGTTTTTTTCTGTGAAAAACACTGCATTTAGATATTACCTTAAATATATTTTTAAAGGAGGGAAACATCCCTAAATGGAACAAATTCTTGAATGCATTGTTAAAGGGTCAAATGGGATGCAATTTTCCAATCCAAACCTAATTTTTCTGTGGTTTTTCTTCCACCCAAATCATATTTGGGTGGTAAGGTGGAGGTACTCAATGACTTTTTTGCCTCGGTCTTCACCTGCAAGTGCTCGAGCCTCACCGCCCAAGCTGCAGAAGGCAAAGGCGGGGA
>NW_008824283.1:174446-178984 GCF_000699105.1 Pygoscelis adeliae | reverse complement strand
ACAATCGGGCTAGCTGCCTATCCGCACAGAGGCAGCTGCCACCACCCCACTCCCCAGGTCACAAAGCCCTGGGTGCCTTTCAGAGCACACATTACTCTCCAGCGTAAGATCTTGTAACTAGCCTTTGCCCACCAAGGGCTCCAGTTCCATAAGGCTCCTCCTAGACAATCCTCTGCATCACAGGATATTGCAGGAGCCTTCCTTTTTTCTCAGGCTTTTATAGGAAAGATGCAATTGCCTGCCAAACAGGACTACTGCCTGAGTGGCCTCTAGCTTGGTAAGGGTCAGAACAGCTCGTATGTGAGCTCTCTGAAATCTGTCCATGTTAAAATTGGACAAACAGAGATGAAAAATACAATACAACTTGGTTAAAGGTTCCACAGAGCAGAGCTAAGAACTGAACCTGTGTTTCTTCAGCCAAGCTTTGCCCCTGTGATAGGTCACTTTGAACTCCAAATCTCTTAAAGATGAAATATATATAATCTGTTTCCACATCCTCTGGTAGCATCCAGATCCTAGATACAGCTGCAGAATCTGGTCAGCAGCAGGTTATGGGCAGGGAGAAGTAAACATCTCCATAACTATTTGCGAAACACTGGCCCAGGTTGCCCAGAGAGGTGGTGGATGCCCCATCCCTGGAAACATTCCAGGTCAGGTTGGACGGGGCTCTGAGCAACCTGATCTAGTTGAAGATGTCCCTGCCCATGACGGGGGGTTGGACTAGATGACCTCTAGAGGTCCCTTCCAACCCAAACTATTCTATGATTCTATGAGTCTATGATTCTATTTGTAATGTAATTAATTAATTAATTTAGCGAGGCTGATGAGCTGGCGCAGTGACAAGCTCCATTCAGAAAGCCAGTTCATTTCTTTTGGCGAGTTCAGGATCAGGAGCAAACTGTAGGCCTGATCCTGCCAATTTTATGCCTATACAAGACCAGATTTTTGTATTGGTGTGATGACTTGGTCTTTTCAGGCTGTGATTTATCCCAAAATGATTATATCAGTGAGACCCACGGTTCGCTTTCACCAGGTCCGTTGCTTGTTATCACCCATCTTGCAGAACTTGCTTTTTTGCCAGCTGGTCGCCCACACATCATTCCCTCACCTATTTCACAAGCCAGGCAGCTTAGATCTATGCTCGACCCTGGACACACTGCAGCCCTTCTGCACTCCTTCTCAGCGTTTCAGCTGGGCTTTAGGCCCGTTGAGAAATCCTGGACAAATGTAAAAATCCTTAAATTCTTCCCAAACAGAATTTGCAGGCAGGAATGAGGGCAATGTTGCCCTGCCGTGTTTCATGAAGCTTTTCATTGCAAACCAAAACTACAATTGATCTTCCCAATGAGGAGGAAATCAAATGATCCTGTATTTTTAAGAGAGACACAAATCATTCATTTCTAAACACTTTTTTCTGTAACAATATTCAGAACATAGCTTGGATCTACTTATGAGACCAAGGTGATGAGATGATTATGGTCTTATGAAGTGTAATGGAATTTGAGCACCTAATTCCCCGAGGCTTCTTTGACAACTGCATTCGAAGTCATTTCCCAAAGAGATGAAGATCTTTTTAAAGCAGTTTCTCTAGTCTATACTTGATATCTTTCTTCTTTCCTTTCGTTGTGGTGGTTGTTATAAATATTCAGTGATTTTTATGAGCCTCAACAGACCAAAAATGATCTTCAAAGAACTCACATGTATTCACATATTTAAAAAACCCTAAGAGTTTCTTTAAAAGAAATATTATCTGAATTTCTGCATGTCTGTAGCTAGTGAAAAGAAATGTTTTACAGCAAAAAGTGCGTTCACTGAGGAACAAAGGATCAGAAGAAAGGATGAGGAGATTGGAGAAGTGATATATGTTCAAAGAAATGCTATTATGGAGCTCTTGAGAAATACTTGTCTATTCCAACACAAAATGTCATTAAATGAAATTTGTTCAAGGGTTGATTGTGCAAGATAATGAGAGAACTAAGACTTCGCTAAGATAAACCAGAGGCTGGTTGTTCTCTATCCTATCTATTATATGTTGTCAATGAGGGGAAGGGGCAAGCAGAACTGTTAAAATAACCCTGAAATGTTGTGGTTTGTACTCACACCTCCAAAGGTGAATCATCTGATGGGCATTTCAGTTAATGCGTTTCCAGCCTGCTGGCGGCAGTACAAACAAAAGCTCTTCCAAAAATGGCAGGTGTCAAATGGAACAATTCCAGGGCGAAGTCAGAAGAGTAGGAGATGAAATCAAAGTATGGGTCTAGCTATAATGAAAAAAAAAAAGACTATAGGATTATCCTCTCTCTGTATCTTTGTGCGTGCTTACCAGAGCTGTCGCTAAAGAGAACCCGGGTTAGCCTGATGCACACTCTGCACATCACCAGCAAAAGCCAACATGAAGGGTCAAACACAAAGACACTCCCCATTACAGGGTTACCAGCAGCCACAGCCTTTAGAGACACCTCGAGCAACAGGTCCAATATATTCTGGTATCTTTTTGATATCATTCTTTATCTCGCAGGCTGGTTTGTGCAAAGACAAACATTTCTCTCCTGAAGCACAGGAATCCTAGCATATATTTCAAGCTCAAAGGTATAATTTCACCCTGGGTTTTTGACCTATCATTTTCACAACCATTATGAAATACGTGCGAGAAGTAGCTTCAACAGTATATGGTGTGTACATTTCAAATTTGAAACACAGGAGTTAATAGCTCTACTGCAAAGCTGTCAGCAGTCCTCAAACTCTTTGGGCTGAAAAATCACTTACTTAGCTCAGCTAGAGCTGAGCTAGATTCAGAAACCACTGTGTGAAGCTCGATGGGTTGTATTAGAGAGGAAGTCCAGTAGATGCTGAACTCTGTGTTTTAAGTCTGTATAATAGCTGTCAGTTTACTCAATTTTGCCTCATGCTAGACAAAAAGTGGAACATGCCACTTGAGTGATACCCACAGGGCAATCAATCGCTGTGGGAGAAGACCGAAAACAATCTGGCGTCCCACGGTAGCTTCAAAGCCACCAGCACCATTTGTGGCACAGGTTTATGCATCTGTTACTCGATAGTGGGAAGCCATTCAAGAGATGGTTTCATTTTCACTTCACATTAGGTATATAGAGTTGTGAGCTTGTTTGTAACAAGTGATAATCAAGTTTGAGCTATAAAAAAAAGTGTACTTATGCCATCCAAATTTTCATTACAAGTTTGCTACTACTTTAATGAGATGTAAGGACCTGTGCTGGAAGGGACACAGAAGGATCCACCCTCCAAGCCAAGGTCAGGGCACTGCTGCTCCTCCAGCTCCTTCTGCTTTAGCTCTGATGACAGTAAAAGCAGGCTGAGATGCTCAGAGTTTTTCCTGGTCCGAAATTTCAAGTTTTTCCAGAAGCTTACAATTTTCAGAGCTCAGTTATTCACCAGGGTCAGTTAGGAAACTTAAGAGGTGTAGTGACTGGAAGTGAGGACCATTACCTCTGAGTGTAAGTGGACAAAGTGTTCAGCATATTTTATTTCTGTTTGTTTATTGTTTGAAAAAAATATTTTCAAATTATTTGAAAATTGAAAAAATAAAAAATGCCTCCACTAGATATTCAAGAAGGAGGTGGTATAAACACCAAAATGTTATCATTATGGACAGTTTGGATGAGTACTGTGTTTCATACTGGATTCAAAAGGTCACCTTAACACTTCTTCATGTCATACTTGGTCAATGAAACAGTGGAAAAAATATAATGAGACCAATATAAAAACAGAGAGCTGCAAACAACTCTAACCAGACCAGAAACACAGTTCTTGAACAAAAAACGTTTACAAATCACACTTTTCATATTTTCTTTTTATTTTTCCCAAGAAAAACAGTTTTCATTCCAAATCTGAAAAAACACACGTCATAAAATTTCAGCACTTCTTGTTTTCAAGGCATTTTGAGTTTTAAGCAGCCCTGTCCCCATAGTACAGTTTGTCCTTGCTCTGTCTCTGTCCCTTTATTATTTGAGGCATGTTCCAGTGTTATTTGAGGAGTGTTTCAATCTTTAATTCTTCCTCGGGGAGAGATATAAGTAGATTGACAGCAGAAAAGATTTTAGTATGAGAATTTAAACAGATGAATGAGCTTTGGGGATAATGCTAATGTTTTTTTCCTCTTTCATAATGAGACAGAAGATCCTTGTTCTCTGAGATGGCAATACCACAGAAGCAGCAGGGCAAGTTCTCACACACCTCCCCAGCGACTCCATCTCCATCTTTCTATTTAGGTGATAAAATGGTTCAGTCTCCATGACCTGCCCAGGGGCTCCCCTTCTCACCCGAGCTACCAGCTAGGTGGGCAGCTATGGCCTGGGTTTCCTTCCACATCCAGATGTGGCCACTGAGGACAGAAATCATAGAATCATAGAATCATAGAATCATTAAGGTTGGAAGAGACCTCCAAGATCATCGAGTCCAACCATCAACCCAACAACACCATGCCCACTAAACCATGTCCCTAAGCGCCTCATCTACCCGTTTTTTAAATACTTCCAGGGATGGTGACTCAACCACTTCCC
>NW_008824283.1:165847-171567 GCF_000699105.1 Pygoscelis adeliae | reverse complement strand
TCTGCCAGCCGCTTGTAGAACGCTTCATCGGCCTCTTCATCCTGGTTGGGTGGTCTATAACAGACTCCCAGCAGGATATCTGCCTCGTTGGCCTTCCCCCTCATCCTTACCCATAAACACTCAACCGTATCATCATCACAATCGTTAAGCTCTATACAATCGAAACACTCCCTAACATACAGAGCCACCCCGCCGCCTCTCCTTCCTCTCCTGTCCCTTCTGAAGAGTCTATAGCCATCCATTGCAGCACTCCAATCGTGAGAGTCACCCCACCATGTTTCTGTGATGGCGACTAAGTCATACCTCTCCCGCTGCACGATGGCTTCCAGCTCCTCCTGCTTGCCGCCCATGCTGCGTGCATTGGTGTAGATGCACTTGAGCTCGGCTATCGATTTCACCCCCGGCATCGGCATGCCACCCCTCGGCTCATCTCTAGCGAGCCCGGTTTTGTCCCCTTCCCCCTTCGAACCTAGTTTAAAGCCCTCTCAATGAGCCCTGCCAAATGAAACCACTGATCTACTGAAATGGTCATTAATCAGCGATTTAAACAGAAAGGGCTTTAAGACAGCATCTACCTGGGTTTAGTGTCAGTTTATGACTAGGGCAGTGGCTTAGCATTTGAAAACTGCCAGCTAGGTCATAAGCAATGAAATGCACAAAGTTGAACAGCTTTTCCAAAACTCTAATTATAATCAGTAATGAAAACTGAATATTCTTGATATTCCTATAAGCCCCAAATTCCTTTGGACTTCTTGTCAAAATTCCTGCTCTCAATGAGTGTCGCTTATGTGAATGTTTCATGAAATTATTCCCCACTCACAGCAGCTTCCCACCTTCCAGCGTCCCTTTGTTCATGTAGCACACAACACACAGAGAAGTTTCTGATCCACTGGTCACTGATCCGGCGTTGCTTTGTGCCTTTCCATCACGTTCACTTCTTCCCAAATTAAAGAATCCATATATAAATTCCAGGAAAAGAGTTCTAACTATGATGAAACAAAGTTATTTTATGTTAATGTTTTAAGCAAGTAAATGATTTTCACATAATAGATGAGATGACAGAGCTGAGCTGAAGCACAGTTTCTGAAAGCAGATGTTTCAAAAGCGAATGTAAAATAGACTCAGAGTGGATTTGTGGTGGCTTTGGGGAAAAAAGTGAAACATTTGTGACAGTGATGGTGTCAGTATTTTTCTTACTTTGTTTTCTATTATTCTTTTCTTGCTATTAGCAAATTTCACCCAAGGTAAAAATGATTTCCATTGCTTGAGGAAACAGACAGATAGGCACTAGTGAAAAAATGTGAAAGATGAGCAGATATAGGCACATGGCATTAAAAGGGACCGCCCGAGTCATTGAGCCCAGCTGCTGCTCCAGGCACAAGCATCGTGCAGCCACTTCCACGACCCGATGGAGCTGCTGAGATGTGCTCAGAGCCCTCCCATGCACCTCTCCCACCCACGCTACACCTCGGGAGGAGACAAGCCGCCCCAGAGCCACAGCATCCCGAGGGTGAGACCCTTTTTTTTTCCTGCTGAAGTTCATCCATGACCTCTGTGTACCAGCTTCTTCGTGAGCTGCCCTTCTGAAGTGAACTGCTTCCCCCCCGGCTTTCCAGGGTATGTATTCCCTAATGCATTCGTAGACAGCTATCCCACCCCCCCTCAGCACTCATGTCAGGAGTGGAAGCACACCTGACTTTCAGCAGGCTTTCTCTGCTCTCCTGACCATCCTGGTGGACCTTCTCTGCACCTCTCCCAGCCGGACTCCCAGCCCCTCACATCATTTCACCTGGCAGTCTTCATTGGGCCAAGAATTCTCTCGTTTGGGCAAAGCTCCCTGGTTTGTTGGGTTTGGGGTTTTTTTGGCACCATTGCCTGAAAAATTCAATTCTGCTGGAAAAAATGTTGGTGTTCTGCGACTTTTCCTGGGCTGCTTGCTTGGAAGACTCTTCTCAATCTCACAGTCTGCCTGCGGGAAAGGAAAGGAGCTGACATGCTCCGGGGGGGGAGAGGAGCTGGCAGCAGGAGTGGGGCGGGTGGAGGAAGGCTACAGCAGGGTTTGAGGGAGGAGGAGGAGGGTCTGCTGTCAGCCCCCATCAGCCAGCCTGGCAGACGCCTGCCAGCCTCATTGGGAGTGAAGGCCTTCATGAAAATCTTCTAAGCCTTCGGCTGACATGTCAAAGAAATAGAAGAAACTTATTTTGGTTCCTTCAAAACAGCCAGAGACTCGCTCAGTACTGCTGATGCAGAAGAAGATAGCATCTTTATCTGCAGCAATTTTCCATGAGACTTTTTTCCCCATCTCGAACCAAAACTCATTGCACCAATGCCCTCTTTGCTCCTCTCGCTTTTCACAGCTCTCAATTTCCTCATTTGCCCTTTATATTCTAATTTCACATTAAAATATCTTTCTTCTCTCTTGCCTGCTGGCAAAGCACAGGTTATTTTTATTTCTCCCAAAGGTGCAAAGCATAGAAAATCACAGCCCAAAGCATCATTTCTCCTGCCTTGTTAGCCTCTCTAACCACAGTTCAAGCAGCTCTAGGGGAACAGCCTCCCGGCCCCGCAGTCTGGCCAGTGCTGTTACCTGAGCGTATCCTCCTGACTTATTGCTCACGGATGCACTGTAAGCACCTTCTGCTAGCTCAGGCAACACTTCCATATCACTGACAGCACATTTCTATGCCGCTGGATCACCCAGCCATGTAACACGCTTTGGATGAGATAGGGACATCCGAATGCTTTGGACAAGGTGTTAAGTTTCCCAAAGCCCAGAAAATCACATTTTCCCGGTTTCGTAGCTGTGTGCTTTCTCTGCATCTCTCTTTCCTTTCTCCTTCACAGGGACAGATTTTACAAACGATGATTTTGTTTTGCATTTTTTTCTTGCCAAGAACATTGTCACCAAGACAAGGGCTGGAGATTTCCTTCTTCCTGGCTATAAACTGACTAACATGTTTCAGGACCAACACATTTCTAACCTGTGCTTTCCCATAGATTTCTGTAGCCATCTCTTCCGGCCGTATGTGCAGAGGAAAAAGTTGCATTTAAGAGGAACTATGCATTTGGAAAACAACTATTATTATTCCTCCCTTCTTGCCCTGGGATTTGAGGGTTTGGTTCATCATTGCGCTGGCTGCAGCCGGAGTGTGGATGGCAGAGTCAAGAAGGGGACAGAGCAGCCTGCTCTGTAAGGGACAGGCAAGCAGGACCGAGGGTGACAGCAGGGCAGCAGCCCCAGCTAAAGATATAGCCCCCCAGTACCTGGGCAAGAGCCGAGCGGGTCCAGTGGCCACCGCCAGGGTCAGCCACAGTCCAGAGCCCCAGGCAAGTGCATAGTGATGGGGCAGCTGCAAATCAAGTCACGGGGTCAAGGCACAGGTTTGGGCATAACACCTCATGCAAGGACCGAGGGGCTGAGTCCAAACGCAGCTTTGTGGCCAGCGGGCGCAGGGTGCGTGGATGGGGCTGCCCAGGGTGTCAGAGCCTGTTGGCACCCTCATGGCCCTGGCTGGAAGGGGCTGCAGAGCAGCACAGCAATTCCCCTGTCCTGCAACCCACAGCACCCTGACTGTGCTGTCGAGCCTCACCACAAGCACTTACAGCAGGGTGGCTCCCAGGAGCTGCCTTGCTCCAGCCAGCTGGTTCTTTTGCAGCAGAAACATTTCATTCTTGAAACATTTTTGGCTGCACTTTGCCTTAAAAATAAAACGTGCAAAATCAATCTGTGTTGCAATATTCAAATCTGACAGCATCACTCCGCACAGGACAGCTTGCTTATTAACACAACCACTTACAGCAGTTATATTACCTTTCTCTATCAGCAGTGCTATAGCCATCGATACAAGGTGAGATAAAGGAATATGAGCAAGTTTGCTCCTTAACTCATGTGGATCACACGGTAAGCAGCAGTGTTTGCAAAGAAATGGATGCACCCAATGTCTTTGCAAATACATTTTCTGGGGAGCTGCAGGTACTGAGTGTGTATGAGATCCCCGCTGTCAGCTAATGTCAGGCAGGGGATGTAGAGCAAGGGAGTACTGCTTCTGGGCAAGGAAATCATTAGCAGACTTTCAGTGACACAGTGGTGTAAATCAGAGGTGAATCAGCCTTGCAACCTATATAAATTCTGTGCTGGGTTTGGCTGGGGTAGAGTTAATTTTCTTCACAGTATCTAGTATGAGGCTATGTTTTGGATTTGTGCTGAAAACAGTGCTGATACACAGGGATGTTTTCATTGTTGCTGAGCAGTGCTTGCACACAGTCAAGGCCTTCTCTGCTCCTCACCCCACCCCACCAGAGAGCAGGCTGGGGGTGCACAAGAAGTTGGGAGGGGACACAGCTGGGACAGCTGACCCCAACTGACCAAAGGGATATTCCACACCATATGGCGTCATGCTCAGCATGTAAAGCTGTGGGAAGAAGAAGGAAGGGGGGGACGTTTGGAGCGATGGTGTTTGTCTTCCCAAGTAACCATTACGCTTGGTATGAGCAGTTAACTGCCTTCTATCTCAAATTGTCCTTTAAAGTTAATAGATACAGGATATTGTCTCCCTTCTTGCCCCAAGCTGGTTTGCATTGAATGAAGTGTATTGTAAAAAGACTTATTTCAGCCCAGAAGAGGATGCGTGGAGCTGGTGGATAAAAGGATAAATTTTTATACAGTTCCCTGGAAAACTGTGCTGAAAAGGACATGAAAAGGACATAAAAAGGTATGTTACAGTGAAATTTGTCTTCAAGATGTTCTGAGAAAAAACATATTTTGCCTACATGGTCGTTCAGTTAAAGTGGACAAAATCGCACTCAATATATTCAGGAATCACTGCAACTGATTTTTTTTAGAAATGAATTAGCCCTTAAAGGGCTGTATCTTGTCCAAATTTTAATGATCTATGCCACTAAAAGCCCTGTTCTTTGTCTGAGCTCAGTCCTCTTCAACAAATACTTTAATCAGCCTTGGAATATTTCATTAAAAAACCCAAGAAGTAATGGGGATGTGGCTGGACGCTGTTCTGTGTCCTCACTGAAGCGAGCGGTCAAACACACCGCTCCAGTCACTCTGTGGGTTTGCTAACATGATTAAAGCCAAGCCTGGGCATTAATTTAATGGAAGATGCCTGTGTGTGGGAGAGGTCAGAAATGCGTGCACACCAAGCAGAGCTGCCGCAGAGGTCCTGGAGTTCATCAGCAGCTATTCAAGCCCCGGAGAAGGAGTGATCCTCTGTGATAGCTGCATCTGACAACGGGAATTTCCAGGGAAAATGTCGTGACGAACTGCCCCGGTTAGCACGCTGAGCACAACAGTAGAGCTCCCTTGTGGTAAAGGAAAATACAGACATTTTAAGTCTCCATTGCAGGGAAGGGAGTGGGGAGGGAAGCTGCGTGCATGCACAGAAGAGGAAGAGCAGCTGATGAAGAACAGAGCTTTGGGGATAGAAAAGCAAAGGTGACCTTTGCAAACTCTGCGGACCCTCCTTCATCTGACTGATAAACGTTAATACATTTGGGCAACATAAGCAAAGGAGCTGAACTGGGGAAATGCTGTTTTTCAGGAAGGGACTGCAAGAAGCCTTCACTAACAAGCCTTCAGGTTACTTCTAAAATAGCCCATTTTTTATATGTGTCATTTTAATAACCTAGTTATTATCTAAAGTGATAAAACCCACTTCAATCTTATGCTACTCTGAAGCTGCAAAATTTTCTTTTTTTAACTTTTCAGT
>NW_008824283.1:157522-165835 GCF_000699105.1 Pygoscelis adeliae | reverse complement strand
TTAAAAATATATATTAAACTTATGGAGGCTTTATTTTTGCTTGATATAGCTTTGAATTTGCACTCTGGGCAAATAGCCACTCTGACACATACACAGTTCAGAAAATGTCCTGTGAAAACATTGCTTGGAAAATATCACCTTCCAACTGAAAATCTCACAAAACCAGCCCCACCCTGAATATTCAGGGACATTCAAAAATGCTCAGATTTCACATATTTCACGTTTTGCTGCATGCATTCCATGACATACTTAAAAAAACCAGTCCTGAGCCTTTTGAATGAATTAATGCTCTTTCTTCTTTTTGTGAAAGAGCTTAATTTTATAAGACAAAAGGTTTTATAATTCTCTCTTCTATTTCAGGAGAATATTCTCACTAAATAAGAATTCGTGCTTTTATAACCAAATCGCTTATCTTTACATTTTCTGTGGGAGGAGAACTTCTTCATCCAGACTCAGAGCCTGGAATCTCATAAAAATATCCAAAGAGGTAGGGGCAGCATACATAGGAAATAATGTTTTTATGGTTGTTTTGCATGTATAAGAGGAAAAACATTGATTGCTGAAACCACCATTAGCCCACCCAGCTGTGCTTAATACATCCTTGTTAGAGAGGACCCTGGCAGAAGGAAGGAGCAGATGTGGCAGGAGCAGAAAATGCCTCAACTCCTACAGCACCAGGGGTTGGGAGGCAGAGCCCGAGAGAGAGCATCTATCGCCATCGGTAGCCTAGATTTGGGTGCCACATCTACCTCCCAGCCCAGGGATCACCTAATTCAGAGCCACCTCTATCCAGCCCCGACTCACCAGCATAGCTTTTCCTGGTGGCTTTTAATATTTGAAAAAATAGCAGGAGTTATGTAACACAGCATATCCTCTTTGAACCGTGCTGTCGAGCCGAAAGAAAAAAAAAAAGGAAAAAAAAATAAAAGGAAACCTTTACTTTAAAAGGGCTTTGTTACTGGGGAAAATTTTGAAAGGGGTTAGGCTTAAAGCATTTGCTCCAAGTTAAGAAGTATTCTCTGTGGTTCAGCATTAACACAGCTGTGATTCGACCTAATGCCTCTGGAGAAGGGGAAGAACAAGTTGCTGCTTTCGGAGGTGAGGCCAGACCTCCCCACGCTACGGACCAGTGAGCACAGAGCCTGCCAGGGCTTCCTTGGGCCACCGGCACTGAGCCCAGGAGCAAACGGTGAACTCAGAGGCTTTTGTTTCATTTGAAGCCCTTGCAGAGCTCCCTCCACCATGCCTCATGGTGTGGGCATTCTAACACAGCCAGGGAGAGCGGCACATTCCCTGCTGCACCCCAGTGCACCGTGTGTTAATGACTTTGTCCCCTTCACAGCCACTAAATAGCAGGGGACACTTCCTAACCTTCTTGGGGAGCTGCAGGTCTGACTCCTTTAGGCTGGAGCTCTCCTTTTAACCCCATCCCCGTGCACGCAGAGAGGTGTTCATCCTGCTGGGAGGTGAATGCAGCGAGAGCCTCACTGCAGCTGCTCTGGGATGCTGCTCCGAAAATTCCTCCCATCATGTCACCTAACAGCCAGTGCCCCCTGCCAGGAGAGCAGGCTCATGACTTCCCCATGCACAAACCTCCTCACATCCTGCGGCAAAGCAAGTGCAGGGGCATGCCAAGCAGCTCTCTGTGCTTGTGTGGGTCTCCAACCTTTTATTTTCCTGAAGCAGCCTCCTCTATTACAGTCTTTCCTAAAAAATGTATATAATAGTTCCTGCATTTGAATCACCAATCCACTCCCAGCCTCCTTTATGTAGCACCAGGCAGGGTGAGAGGTCCTGGTTTGCAAAGAAGTCGTGCAGCAGTTACACATTGCCAAGGTGCTGACAGAGGTGCAGCGCCGGGGCCAGGTGTTTCAATGCACCTCGCTGATCTCCCGCAGTAAATTTCCAGTGCAAAACCCAAAAGACCCACGAAGTAAATCAGCTCTAAAGTCAATGCCAAAAGATCCGGAGCAAAGCAAGCTCAGATCAAGTAATAAGACAATACAAGAATGCTCTTCTTTTCATTTACAGGATAGGCTAAATTACATTGTAGTAGGGCCAGAGCAACAAGAGTTACATCTGGATGAGGATTTTATCATTAATAAATAATAGAAGTCTGCCCTCAGACACCTCTCCATAGGTCCCCTTGGCAAGCAGCCCTGGGCTATCTCCCAGTGCTCCACACGGCCGCCCAGTTCACACACTGGCTGCTCTTCTCCCACTGCAGATTTTCCAGGTCCTCCCTGGAACGAGCATCATCAAATGTCTGTTTGCCTGACTCACTCCTTCCTGGAAAGGATGACTGAAAATCTGAGCTCACTTGCTACCTCTCGGGCTTGTGATTGAGTTCCTGTGACTCACACATTACAGTCTCGATCTCCTTTGGGTTCAGGCCGTTTTCTAATTTCTCTCCACAATGCTGTAAAGATACACTGTCCGTGACCCTTTTTTGAAAATTTAGTTCTTTTTTTGTCTTAGTCCACTTCTCTCTTTCTGCTGAATGCCTTCACTGTATGTTATTGCGTCTTAAGCATCAGCCTGAGCCCCATCATACATCTACATACATGAAAGGATACTTCTCATGTATTATTCAACCTTTCCTCTTTTACCCTGCTTTCCAGGACAAAGTGGACTTCACTGCAAACACCAGATTGTTGCAGAGACAAATTGCTGCTTTTATTGAGTATATTTTCCAGCAGACATCCTATTTAGCTTTTTAAGCTCTTGGTCCTGTCTGAAGACAGTCATCCATCAGACATGCCTGCCTCACCAGCTGAAGAAAAGGCTTCAGAAGAGAGTATCTTGGAAACAAATCAAGCCTGTGGCCCTACCTGAGCTCCTCATCCCCTGGCAGGCTGTGTTAAATACATCTCAGAACAGAGCTCCTGGACTATCCCGAAATTCCCTTCTGTGGTTATTTGAGCATTCAGCCAATGCCTTACTCAACCCCCAGGATGGATTACAGTGTGCGTGAAGGGCAGAAGCACATTACAGAAAAATAGGATGCTGAATTTGAAATTTGTTTTGTTGCTTGTGCTCAACCACAAGCTGCTCGCCTTTTTCTTTAGCTGTTTACCATAGTCTACATATGCTACGATAAGATTTATATTTCAAATCTGAAAACAGCCATTTCTTGAAGAAATAAACAAACAACAAGCAACTGATTCCAATCAGAGAATTTGATTTTCTTCATTTTTTAAAAGCCCCTGAAGAGTTATCTATTGCTATCTGAATAATAGATAATAAATATAGTAAAGTGAAAGATAATTCGAACTAAAATCAGAGGTGCACACAACGTCTTGTTAGGCAAGTTTAGGGAACTTGGGCATGCAAAAGTATAACAAGGAAAGTGAAAATACAGATTGAAATTCTGAATATAGTGCTGCCCATGCGACCTCTTTGCAATAACTGAGAACAAATGTAACCCTTCACGTTACCTTCTCCCCGAAAGCTAGTGCAGTGAGAGGTACTGCTCCGTGCTGGAAGCCAGATAATGAGCACAGACAGGCATTAGACAACCACTCGTGCACCTTGCAGGATGAAACCCTGCCTGTGACATTCACTGCTCTCTGACGGTCTGATATTCCCCCCGAGCACCCCCCGGGCCGGGGCAGAAGCGGTAGAGTAGCAGGGGAGAAATGGAGCTGCGGCAGCTCCTGCACAGAGGTAGCAGAGCCTGTCTCCCAGGTCCGAGCTGGCACCTTCTCCTCTTTCACACCCACGTGCTGTAGCAATGCTGTTTAAAGGATAAAAGGCAATAAAATCAGATGGTGGATAATACAATATGGAAGGGGAGATAACGCTGTCTGCGTGGGCGGTTAGGCAAGGGAGCAAGCTCTCGGCAGATCTTCCCTTT
This sequence comes from Pygoscelis adeliae, assembly GCF_000699105.1. NCBI lineage: Eukaryota > Metazoa > Chordata > Aves > Sphenisciformes > Spheniscidae > Pygoscelis > Pygoscelis adeliae. The sequence goes on along the minus strand of NW_008824283.1, from coordinate 161,979 downwards.
TTTAGGAAAACAGGTGAAGAGTGACGAGAGATGTGGTAGCAAGCTAATATTCACGGGCCTCAGCAAAAAGGTACAATTTTGTGATTTCTCAGTATTCACACCCATGTTTAAATATCATTCATTCCAAAGGGTTGTTTCAACATGAGGTGCTAGTTCTAAGTGCAGTGCTATTAAAGCCAATGGAGCTGTGACAATTTATACGTAATTCACCATGAGACTGTACGAAACACTGGTGACAAATGGGCATGCAGTATGCACTAATAAATTTTGCTTTTGGAACAAGTATTTCAAGGGGGTACTTGCTTTTCATGTTCATTTCTTCCTTCACTGGAGCCTGACATTAAACTGAAATTATTTCCTCTCATTTAGAGAGCAATATATCTGAACACAGTAAAATGCACATCAGCTTTATTATTATCTAACAGAGAAAACAGTGGTTAACAGACAGCAGAATGAAGAGGGATAAAACAATGACATTATTAGTGCCTACTTCACAGACTGGGTGGTACTATATAACCGCGAGTCCATTACAGGGGATTTCTCAGATGCTAAGAAGGTTAAATGGCTGAACGACTTATCCAAAAGTGATTGCTTTTCTGATCCCAGGTCCCTCGTGTTATGGCAACGTTATCTTATTACTTTCAAAATCACTCATGAGGCTTTTTTTAATTATAATTTGACTCTTCTGTAAGGTACCATGCTGGCCATCTGGACCCTGTCAGCTCTACCCAAGGTATATAAAGCTCCATGCACCAACACGGGCAGGACAGCAAGGCGCAAACAACCCCAAGGCTGTGCCCGCTGGTGTAGGGACCAGGGAGGGGTCGAAGGTGTCGTGCTTCACCCATGTCACCCAGAAGCAGGATCTTCTGTAGCTGTCGCAGCCTTGCTCAGCTGCCCACAGGTCAGGGTGGGACTTGGCCGTTCACTCCAGCTGATGGGAAATGCTTTTCTTGATGAAGCACGATGCCACCCACACGTAAATGAACACACCCTATTGCTCCCTGCAGGAAACGGCCAGGGCTCTGCTTACTGTGGCTGATAGGGAATATTCCTGGTCCACAGCGGGGAGGTGGGCGAGTGGGTGGCTCATAGCAGGAAGAAATAGTGTAGGTGCTGAAAATGAGTGAGGGTATGAGACCTGGAGCAATATGAAGGCTGGTTTTGTCCTCTCCCTCCTTTTCCTTCTCTCCCTTTGAGACTGCAGCTTTTCCATCAGCCTAGATGGTTTCTTTCTCTTTGTCCAAGCTTTCCATGAGCTTTAGGGGAAAATAAGCAAGCCAACACTAGCCATTAGCCCAGGCAGAGAGGACCTGGTTGCTGCAGTTGTTAGTGGTGGGCCAGGAGAGCAGGCTTAGAGCCCAGCAGAAAGGGATGCCTTTTGGGTGTCTAAAGAAGAAAGCCTGCATGGGGTGGTCGGACCATTACGTGAGGTCACCCTGCAACATGTGGCAGTGGAGTAGATCTTCCAGGCTTTCTCTCCTCTCTCTAGAAAGCTTCAAACACTGGAGAAATTGGTCAGGAAGAAAGTGAGGACATCAGTAAAATAAAAGAAACACTTTTAGGAGCTAGAGACAAAAGCACTGAGGCGTCCGTTCCTTCTGAGATGCTCCAGAAAATGAACACTGTAGCTTGATCCATTTCTGAATTGTTTCAGACAAACTCAGATCCTCAATCTAAGCAATTCCTGTTCTTCTCCCTTCCTATCAGCTCCATCAAAAGACCTGGATACTTGAAATGGAAATGAATCATGTAAAGGAACTCTGGATTTGTCTTTCAGTTCTGGTAATAAAAATCTTCCTTTGATCCTGTAAGTATCCTGCAAGATGTCATGCTCATTGCGTGAGCATGTCAGTAAAACCAAATTATGGAGCTGCCATGTTTTTGCTGCCTCTCAATTCCTGTGGTGCAAGAATTGTAAGGGATTCTTTAGGCTCAGATAAATATCAGCAATTTAGTTGCTTTCCTTAAGCTTGGGTTTGGAAGCTGATGGGAGCATTAGGAAAACAGGGTCACTTAAGTGATTTTTCAGTCAACTAAGAAAAAGAAAAGTAACGATGATGCCTATAGGCATAACAAATAATTTAAACAACTCTCCCCCCTCTCCACACTCATTTTAATACCTCAAAAAGGCCACATCTAATTGGAACACAGAGCCGGAAAGCAGATTGCTTTTATTTCAGACCACTTCGTACAGTCTTTGTCATCAAAACTCCTGTTCAGAGAGACTAGTAACATACAGAGGAGATTTTTTTTTAATATCGCAGATTATTTTAAATATACAACATTTTGCAAGAAAATGCAATCCTGCAAAGCTGCTGCAAGCAATTCCTGCTTCAAAGCAGGCATATGCAATGCCTGAAGCCAGACCGCAGAAATGCTCTTGCATGGTATGTTGGGAACACGAGTTGGATATGTTGTTAGCATGAGGCAAAATTGGTGTGAATTCCAGCAATGCAGGCTGACAGCCTTGTGGGGACTGTTTCCCCCCAAGCTTCTGCCCAAGGAAGCCTTCCAGAGCTAGGCTTGGGCATCACGGGTGGGAGCAGCGACTCAGCAGCGTTGATCTTTGCTGCCGGCAGCATGTTACGAGTGGGACACTACTCCTTGTTTTCAGGTTCACCAAATCCCTCGTGCCTCTCCCCCACCTTTTGCCTCAATGCGAATGGAAGCTCCAGCTGTTCATTTCCCTTCTTAGTTTTGTTGTTCAAGTCCTCTCAAGCCGTGTCAGCTTTAATAGGAGCGGCTTCTGCTGGTTTCATTTCCTGGATGGCAATGCTGGAATCACCCTGGGCACACAACTGTCAATTAAACGCACACATGGAAGCAAGTGATTAGCAATATCTTCCCTTTCTGACACTGGTGTATCCTTTTATTAAAAACAAAAAAATGCAAACGAAACCTCTCCCTCTTTGTTATTGTTTAATAATAAATCCTTAATATTGGAGGGGAGAACCCAGCTTCGCAGCCAACGCAGTGGGGCTGGGAGTGGAGGGTCCTGGGTTCCCAGCTCCCATCCTCAGCGCTGCTCCCCATTTGCCTGTAACTTTTCTGTACCGTTCACCAAGAGGTCCCTTGTCTAGCTGGACAGCCTTCTCTGGGCAGGAAACCTTCTCAGTTCTGTTCTTTCACCTTTTCTAATAACAACCAAAAAACACCTTAACTCCTTTCTGTTAACCTACTCATGCAATAAGGTGATTCTGCTGCAAGAACAGCAGTTTTCATCTCTTTTATGTTTAAACTGAAATGTCTCAGGTAGGCAGGTGCAGGCGTCCCTGGGAGCATCAAAATGGGTTTTTGAAGTCACAGGATGGAGACTGCTTCTCCTCTCACCTGTGGTACCACCATAGTCAAGGCAGGGAAAATCCTCCTCTGCCTCTGCAGACCTTGTCTTAGGTCACACTCAAAGCTCAGTGGAGGTGAGCCCAGTTCCAGGTGGAAGGAGAAGGAGAACACTTGGTGGGGATGCATTCATCAGAGCTGCTCAACACACTCCTGAGCACGCACAAAGTGAGGTGGTTCCAAAAACACCTAAATTGCTGAAGGTTGGGTGTATTTTTCCCTGCTGGAATAGCAAAAATCCAACAGAAGGCACCGCCAGCACCAGCCACCCGCAGAACTGTCTGCCCTCGCTCAAAAGCGCAGCAACCTTTGAGCTTCTCACAACAGCCATATAATTTCATGTGGGAAACGCAACTTTTTTTTTCTCCTGTTCTCTTACACTGAATTGACTTCGCTGTTGTGACTGACACTTTAAAAGTTTGTAGATTTGCCTGAGGCACATATCCAGCATAGAAAAATCTCTATCCAAACGGCTGAATTTCAGCAAAGAGATAAGGAATTGAAAAAAGCATCTTCTGAAGGAAACATCAGACAGTCTTAAGGTAGTCTGGAATTTCATCAGGATCACATTGTGCTAATCAGCGTGCAGAACTTTGTGATCTCATATATGCCAGGATAAATCTAGCGCAAATCCCAGGGAATAAATTATATTACTGTGGATTTATTCAGCTGTAATAGATCAACATTTGTCCCTGAGTGACTCCAACAGTTCTTTCCTATGTGTACAGTCTCTTCCCTGTTAATGCATCCCCACCGCAGGGAACGTTTCTTCTGCTAAGCAGGAAACAGGGGAAGAAACCAATTGCATTTTGCTTGATGGGAGAAATGCAAGTCTACAATTGCTCTAAGACAGGGCCTTCTCTCTCAAATGAATGCAGATATGTAACCATGCCCCCACATGGAAAAGAGCGATAAACTCAGATTGTGAAGATCTGAAATGGAAAACCCTCAAAGCTCAAGAGGATTCATACCTCTGCATTTCTCTCCTGAAAACACCTTTCACATTAATCCAGAAAGAGACCAGTTGTCCAGTTTCTTGTAAGCATGCGCCTTGTTTTCTGCATGCTTTAGGATGCATCAGAAATTAAGTAGCTGCTCATCTGGCACTGTCTCTT
>NW_008824283.1:154462-157512 GCF_000699105.1 Pygoscelis adeliae | reverse complement strand
TTGCTGATTAGAAAGTGCTCCCAGGCAGAGCGGGGATTGCCTGCGCGTTGTTTCTAATCTTGTTCCAAACGACACAGACAGTCAAGTTAACCAGATGCACTCCACACAGATCCCACGCGGCAGAGCTGCTCCCAACCCTTGCCATGAGACCGGAGCAAGGGAACAGCTTCAGTGTGCTTTGTCGTGACAGTGGCACAGCCAGATCTGGCTCCCTCCTGCTGCTCATGGCTGGGGAGAACAACAGGCACACAGAAACAGCAAAATGCTTTTGTGAACTCTTTATTGCTTAGATTTTGCTTAACTCATTGTTTTCCAGTAAACATCATAATTTTATGTGACTATATTTCAGTTGACTCATTAATTCCCTGCAATGAATCTTCTTTCTAGGTGTTGACCGGGTAGCTTTTGCAATCAGAAAATCTCTGGGATAGGAAACCTTTCTCACCAGGGTGACTTGGTGAGAAACTGCCACCCAGACCGAGTGAGAAGCAGCAAGCTGTGTCAAGAGCTGGGACCTAAAATCATCACCAAGTCTTTGCTCTCCTTTTTCATGCAAGCACCCCAATACCTTTGATCCCAGTTCACATGGAGAAAGCAAAGAGCAACGCTCCACATGCTTCCTAATGACTCTGCATAAGGGTTGGCAACTGTCCATGCCCCAGAAAGGTTTATTTTGTGGGGTAACCCAAGGCAAGAATTTGTCTCCCATCTAGAGCACAGTGGATATTCATGCAGGAAGATCATCTTTAATCCTCTTTCCCAAATTTTTTTGCAATTATTATCTTAGTCTTCAAGGGATGACTGAGAGGAATCACAGATGCCCAAGAATCAAATATGGTTTTTTCCACCTCACAGAGAGTTCTGCATTGGTGGGGAGGATGTTTGGCATTTTTGGGGGGGTAGTTTTCAGTATTAAATCTTTTCTGCTCAGCTCAGAATTTGGATTCATGAAGCCTGCGCACTTAATCCCAAATCTTTTCTACGATTAGGGAGCAGTCCACAGTATGACCAGATGAAAGGAAAAAAAAATTATACTAAATGTTTCTCACCTTTAGTTGAAGGTTGGTGTCCATGTCTAGACACACAACTTTTCCTGCAGTGGTAAACATTGGTTTTGATTAGAAAATTGTTCTTTCTCCAGTTCTAGCCTCACAAGGCAGAATTACTACTTTGCAGCTGAGATCTGAGAAAGGTCAGAGTCCGGCCAGTTAAAAGTAGTATTTTTCTGGCTTAATGAAAAAATATTATTTGTTGTATTTTTCTCTATCCTCCTTGGAAGCAGATGTTTTACTGCAAGGCTCTGACTGCAGTTATGCATCAGATGGGAGTCCAATGGTAGAGAACAGCACTTATAGCATTAAAAATGCATTCTGTGTGTATCAAACCAAAAAAGCGTGCCACTTGGCAGCATTGGTGGCCTAATTTTGGCCGCAGAATGAATAAAATCAAGGCTTCCGCTGACATTCCAGCATCAGCTCCTGCTGTAGCTCCTGAGCTGCAGGCACAGAGATAACATAGGGAGGCAAATTTGGGCAGCCTTTGGGGAGACGGGGCTGTGGGTGTCCGCTTCATCAGCCGTGCAGAAGGCACTGTGCTTAGGCAGCACTTGCTGAGCATCCCAAGGGCTTCATGTCGAGTTGCAGTGAGTCTGTGGGATTGGATCAGTAACATTTGCCTCCTGAAATCGCCATGTTTTTCTAAAGCAAAACCACCCCCGGCCAGCCCGGGCTGCCTCTGCCCACCGGAGAAGCGCTCGCTCGCCCAGGCAGTCCCATTAGTGTCGGCAGCAGCAGTCACAGCAATGATTTCTTGCTGATGATGGACAGCTGCCCCCTGAGCTCCGCTGATGGGAGGCACCACGGGACCACAGAGCGGTTGCTTTGGCAGCACCCACACTGTCGGTCATCACGTCCTGGCTGCGTGGGTGGGAATGTCTCCATCCACTCGAAATGGAGCATTCAGGATTAGCTGACCCTGCCCCCCAGAAATTGCTCGTTGAGGGACTGTTACAGGCGATTCATTTTTTTTACGGGAGAGGCTGATTTCAGAAAGGAGCGGAGGAAGCAGAAGTCATCTGGGATGCCAGCATGGGGCACAACATGATGACTGTAATGAAGACAAATCGGGTAGCATTACAGTGACAAATCGGGTAGCATTACAATAATGTCCTCGTAGCAAACCTGTCGGCAATGTCGCCTGAACCCACAGGCCCAGGACAGCTGTGATAACAGGAGCAACGGCTCCTCCAAGAATGACAAACGATAATGACATGAAAGCAGCACTAAAACCTCCTCGCGCATGTTCCTCCCATCTCAGCTTCCCACCGAGACAGATGTGATAGATTGGAACAAGCTGGAATTAAAGTATAAAATGGCATTATACCCTGCGTCTGCTATAACAAACGGTAACTGTGTCCTCCCTGACATCCCCAGACATAGCTTCATCGCAGGATGCTGGCTTGAATAACAATCACAGAAATCATAATATTTAAGTATGTCTTAGCACTGCAAAAATCCCCAGATCTGTCTGTGGTGAGTAGGACTGTGTATCATGAGGCCTATTAATTTGTTTATTTTTCTTGAACAGTTTTTCCATGCACTGTACACACAAGCGACAACCCATGCTGTGACTGTGCCTCACTGCAAACTGTAGCTCGCATGTGCCTGAGAGATAACTTCAAGACAGGAACGACTCTGCAGCATTACATGTCATTCTTTTATTTTCCTTAAGGGATGGAAATCTAAGGGGCATTTTGATTAACTTCACTGTTGAAACAATTACAGTCTGTTTAGTGCACTTGAGTTATGGACACAACTAAACATCTACTTGCTGCTATCAAAAGAAGCAACGTTACAAGACGATGCCGAATTTCCCAGTTCCAGTCGGTTGAGTGAGGAGGGGGAAAACCCAGCACTACACGCTAAATAAGGAAGTCCTTTGCAATAAATGAGACGTTCAGCCCAGGGAAGGGAACTCCTCGCTTCAGAGGCCAGAAACAGCTTCTCAGAAAGGGAGGTCCTTCTTCCTAACGTTACCCTCCTCCTCAGCTC
>NW_008824283.1:153159-154426 GCF_000699105.1 Pygoscelis adeliae | reverse complement strand
GGGGCGCCGTTTCTGGAGCACCTGGGGTAGACCTTAGCGAGCGAGCTGGTGCCTTCACTATCTACAGGTGCTAATAGTTCTAAACGACTACATAAAGCACATCGGAAAGTAGCGTTCAGGAATGATTTTCTGTCAGCTGTGAGCAAGGGAAAGCCATAAAATAAAACAAAACAAAACAAAACAAAATAAAATAAAATAAAACAAAATTAAAAAGTAGAATAAAATAAACCAAGAAGCCCTTCCATTTTAAGGAAAAGTGCATTTTCTCTGCAGCCATCCCACCCCGCACATCCCCCTCTGCATCAGTTCGGCTGCACTATAAACCCCAGAGGCTTTTACTGGTGACTGTTTCCTACACTTAATTTTGAGCACAGCCAGCAAATGGGGGTGGAAAGGAATCACCAGTCATTTTGAAAAAGAAAGTGACTGAAATATTGAACGCTCCATTGATTGCAGCCCGTGGCATGTAAAGCGTTTCTTTTATTGTGTTGGTTTTGGAGTGGAAATGCATGCGTACTGCAGACCGGACCGCAGCACTGTCGCTGGGTGAGACCCCGGTCTGACTCCTTGCTCACACCGCGTCAGGTCAGCACAGTTTCAGTGTGGTTGCCCTGGTTTACATCCGCGTCAAGGGGGTGGGAGTCCAGCCCTTCGCTGATGGGGGTTTTTCCTGGGTGTCAGGATTGATAACTGTATTTTATATTCTATTCGCTTTTATCATGCAGCTGGGTCCTTACTTAAATCACGTGTAGGAGATACGCGTGTTTGCGTGTTAGAGCTGAGTGAATACTGCAAAATAAAATCAATTGCTGAAAATGTTTTTTGAGCTGAGAAGGGCAGATGCTTGGCGGTGCTGGAGGAGCGCTATTTCAGGGGTTAAGTATACTGTCACTGCCAAAAGGGCATGAGCTCACCGATTTTTTAGCTTTTTCTTAGAATGTCTCAATCAATACGCTGGCTGGGGCTCTCCCCATCCCACTTCAAAATGTGCATCGTTCACCTGGGGGCTGTGAGTGGGGAGGTACCAACAAATAGGCTCCCCGGGACGCCGCATCCATGCACATGCGCGTGAGGAGGGGATGTGAAAAGGATCGGAGCCAAGCTTAGACCACAGCTGTCTTTACACCGGGACTGGCTGAGTTGGAGACGGGATCTCGCGCTGTTATAGTAAAAAACTGTTCGCTCTATCAGTTCAGATCACATTCCTACAATTTACTTTATCCTAACAAGTAAGGGAAAAAGAGGCAGAAGGGAGAGAACATGCATA
>NW_008824283.1:141936-153104 GCF_000699105.1 Pygoscelis adeliae | reverse complement strand
GGCAAGACGGACAGGGAGGGCAGGAAATCACGTGCTGTAGCCTGGGTACGAAAATGTCACTTAGGGGGTAAAAGTCCCTCTAAGTCCTGGCCAGGGCTCCATCCTTGGGGGGTCTGTTGAGACTCCCAGCAAAAAACCAATTAATGGCACTTATTATGATGGAAGTTACCTTTAGATAATGATTTAATTTATTTTTAAATATAATCGATATTGCACAATGGGGAGGACTAAATAGCACAAGTGGAATTACTAAATGTCTAAATGTGACTGCTTACGCTGTTTGCTGGGAAATGCTTTTACTAGTGCTACATGCTATCACAAAGCTACCTATCGCTGTATTTTAGCCTCTCAAGCAAGAAGGAAATATGACTGGAAGTTTCTGCATTAAACTGTTCTCATCAGAAATTGTTCTCTTGTTTTGAAGAATGTTATACGTGAACAAAATGCATTGAAAATGTTCTACTTTATAAGGATCATAATGATATTTAATTAAAATGTTTCTGACATTAACTATTATAATGTTAAAATCTTTCTCGCTTAGAAAATGCTGGTGTTCTTTAAGCCATAAGTCTTGCTTTTGAGAAAATTAATTCAAACTGTTTGCAAATAAATCAGGAAAAATATGAAAACGGATTAGTTTTAGGACCTACAAAATAGATATCAACTTGAAAAGTGAATTTTTTGCTCAAAAATAATTTCTCACTGTTAAAAAGCAGCCGTTTCCAGGGGGCTCCTTTGACTGTTGTCCCACATCCCAGTGGACTTGGTGGGATCCGGGCAGGCATCAGCAGGCTGGAGGAGCTGCTGGAGCGGAGTCTGTTCAGCTGAGAACACAAATGGGTGTCAAAGTCTAATACAACCACAGAAGAGCAAAGAGAACGAAACTGGATGGTACAATTCACAACTTTGAAATCATTATGGAAATAGAAAGTTAAAAAGTACATAACAGCATCCTTAAGTCTTTTTTTTTTTAATTTAAAACACCTTTTACTGAGCAATTTTGAAGCGTGTGCTTTTACAATTTTCTGAACGCTTCATCTCTCGGGCACATGTGTGCTCCCAAGCCAGCAGAGCACAACCAGCTCTGGCTGAGTGCACTTCCCAAACTGCTGGCCGCGGCGCAGCCCCTGCCGGTCTCAGCCCGTTTCCAGCGTGTTGCTGGTGAAACGTGCTCCTGAGCCCAAGGTCACAGGCGAAGGACTGCTGGCATTAAAGGTCTATCAGTCCTGACAGGTTTGTCCTTTTAATGCAGGCAATACAGGCCTGGTTCATCTTCTGCGGTCTGCTTCTGTAGCAAAGAAATATATTACTTTAAGTTCACCTCTCGTCGCTTCCACACGCGCCGTGAATCTACGGATTGAGAACAATGTATGTTGTATATGTGTACATACGTGCGTATGAAAGTAGAATTATTGGTACTGATACAGAATGGCATCCAAATGATTAGGGAAAGCAGTACCATCAGAAACTCCTTTATTAACAAAGAAAGAAAATAAAAACGAACCGAGGAAAATGTCTGGGTGTCTGAAACCGCAATTCTCTCTCTGAAATTAAGAGAAACTTTGCAATGGTAGTTTAGTTCAGTGAAACGTTTGACTTCTGACATCAGTGGAAGGAGAATCTGGGAAGCAAATATTTCTCTCCTTCTGTGTCTTCTTTCAAGATTTCAAAACGTTTCCTTGTCTTAGGAAAATGTGAAATGAATAGGCGTTTAATGATCTGAAAATTAAGCCATAGGAGCAGGAAAAAGTTTTGAACAATCTAATTGTTTAATAAAAGTCATACTAAATTACTTCATTTTATTTTCAATATTTAACTTTTTTGTCAATATTTTCAAACCAGAGATCTGATCTGAGTTTTAAAAATCTAACACTGCAAACTGAAAAGTTAAGTAAATTAAAAATAAAGAAATTAATTTTGAAAATGTCAAAACATCCTCTAATGATATATTCAAACAACACTTTTTCTGCTTTTTTTTTTTAATTTGAAATATCCCACAAACAGACCTGTTGGGTGGGAACTATTCAAACAGGAAAAAATCCAACTGATTTAAAGGGGAGCTACTGACATAACAAATACAGGAGATGTGAGAAAAACAAATGTATGAGTTATCTGGAGCAAAGCAAAGTGTAAGTTGGCTGTACAAATCCCTTCCACATACATTATTACAAATTCCATTTCTTTGAGTCAAATCACAGCCCGAAGCCAGACCCGCTCCTCTGCTGAGCATCTCACGGCAATACTGAGCGCCCTCGGGCTGGACTGAGATCAGCTGGCGTCGGGGCAACGCAGGCTGTACCCAGGCTGGCCCCAAAGCGAAAGCCACATTCCCCCGGAGCTGGCCCCGTGGTGGTGCAGGGACCGGGAGGCGTTTTGGTCCTTGGGTCTGGCCAGGGCAGGGCTGGACCTGAGCTCTTCCTTGATCCGCCTCCTCTGGCTGCCCGGGATCGTGGCGGGGGAGCTGGGGCGCAGGGTTTCCACGGTGCCACCACGCTCAGCGCTGCTCCCCTGCAGCCAACCCTGGAGCCCCTTGGCCACTTGCTCTTTTATGGCCCTTTTACACCAAATCATCCGTCTCACCAGGTCCACACGGTGATGATGAACGAGGCCCAGGGTATCCCTTTGATCCCCACTTTGCCTTCCTGGGCGAAACCAATCCCATCCAGAGGGACAGAAACTAAAGCAATGCCGCTGACGCCAATCACGTTATTTTGGTGCGCAACGTGGAGCCCAGGCCTGTTGCTGCTGCTCCGCATGACTGGTAGCAGGCTTTGCACCGCCCTGCCAGCACCATCCATCACCGCTGCCCACGCAGGCGCTGAGGAAACTCCTTCACCAAAGAACCGATGGGAACGTCCCTCCTGGAAAGGGGGAGGAACAGCCTGGCGGGACCGAAAGGGAGACACAATCGAAATAGAAAAGCAATGACCATCAGCACAGCACGGCCAGCAGCGTTCTCCTGTATCATTGCCCAGAGGTTTTTCCTAGAAATAGAATAAAAACAGGCATGGCAGAAAATTGCTATTTCATTCTGACCATGACCAACTTGAAAATAGCCATCGTATACTTGATTTACACGTTCAGCCTCAAAACTACATTTGTAGAAACACGCTTCCAGTGGTGCTTTGGAAGGAGCTGCGCCTGGCTGGGGAGGGCAGCAGGGCCAGCAGCACGGGACTCTGCAGATCCGTCTGGGAAGGCTGGTGTTCACAAGCGCATCCCCAGCTTTGAGATCTGGGGCGGGGAAGGAGCACCGCCGTGCAAAGCCAGCAGCCGCCCGTGGGGCTCGAGGAGGCAGCCGGACAGCCCAGACCCACTCGCAAAGAAGGGATCAACACCCATCTGATCGGAGGCTCGTGGCTGGAGTCCAGCACTCGGTTCAGCCCACAGCCGAACGCTACTGCCACAGAACAGGGCAAGAGCATTTTGGTTATGTGTTTCGATCTTTTAAAAGCTATGAAATAGACACCATTGTTTTCCTTATTCTTTAAGTCACATTCCTTGTGTGGCCACGTAAGTGGTATCGCTAGGAACACATTCTACTATCATTATACCAAAAAATCAAAATATTTACTGGAATAATCCATTAATCAAAGCAGTTTTTTGAGACTTCCATCAGATTTGGGTGCTTCTGAAAACTATCGATTTGAAAAAATCCAGGACTGGCTCCCAAAAACTGCGTTTTTAAAACTGTACATCAGCAAAGGCATTTCTTCTTTCATCCTCTATCTTTTGTATGCTTTGTTAAGTTAGAAACCCAAATCAACATAAAATGCTTGCCAAGGGAAGGGAGAAATGTATTCAGATTTAATCTAGTGATTAGGCTTCATTCGTTGCAAACAGCTCCTTCATCAAGGCCATCAGGTGAATTATTAACCTCTTCCATCCACAAATAGAAAAATACCTTCAGTCACGAGGAAGCAATGCAGGAAAAAAGGCTACACGGGTTATTTGCGGGCGCATCGGAAAGGCACACAGCAAGGCTCGCTCCGCAGCGGAAAATACTGCTTGGGGGGGGGCAAGGCGGGGAGAAAAGCACCTGATGCCCGCAGGGTAGACGAGGTGGCCGTCCTGGTGGGAGCAGTGACATCCTGGTGTCCTGGCACCTCGCTGCTTCTCGGTGGCTCTGCCTCTGCCTGGCCACGTGTTGCAACACACGGCGAGAAAAGCATTCCTGGGGAAGCATTTCACCGAAGTGGCTGTTATCTCCAAGATGACGTTACTGCAAATGAACTTCTGCTGCTCTCATCCTCCAGAACAGCAGAGAGGCGGCTGCTGCCTGCTAGCAGGGAGCAGTAAGCGCTCCTCGCAGGCTACTCGCAGGGTTACTACGGCCAAACCTCACCAGTTAACTAACTCCCTGCTATCAGCTCCACCAGAGCCTGGCGTGGGTCTGGCGTGCCTCCAGCCCCTGGGGTGCACCCTGACATTGGTGTGACCAGCAATTTCAGCAGACCACTGGTTTCGAGCAGCTGGGGAGCAGGCGCAGAACAGGTAATACAGCTTCTGAGCAATTAATTCCGCATATAAATAGAGTAGCAGTTAGCAGGTACATGCTGTTGTCCCTTCTAGTCACCCCTGACACTGGTCTCCAGGCTCTCCAACAGGTAAGAGAGGCATTTCTGGGTGCAGGCTGTGGGAAGGGGACTCTTGCCTGTGCTGGGGGGTAGGATTTTAATTTGGACTTTCTCCCAAGCAAAGGATTATTGGGGCCAATAAAGCCAAACAAGGTGACAGAATGGCTCTGGCAGCGGTGGGAGGAAAGGAAGAGAAGGCAGATAAAGAAACCTGAGCTGGGAAGGCTGGAAAATGAAGGGGTAGATGGGGTACATCAGTAAATGGGGATCAAGGCGAATTCATGGTATTCTAAAATGAATGTAAAGGAAAGGAGGCAGGATCAAAAAATTAGTTTAAATAGAAGTAGACAGGAAACAATAAAATAAACTCAGAAAAGTGTCTCTCCTGCCCTGCCTTTAGCAGGGAGCCTGTCACACTGAAGGGAAGCACTCAGCACCAATAGCAGGTAGCATTTCCCCACCGATCTCCCCAGAACCCCTCTGAAACTCAGGTCTGACTGCAAGGAGGGAGGTCCTGGGACAGCTCCTGGACACACTGGAGCAACCATTTGTTTCGGAATACAAATCATCCCCACCCAAACCAGTACAAAAACAGCTTCTTGCTTTACCTGATCTCCTTAAATCATATTTTGTATTTTGCTATTATATCAGACTGCTGGGAGTTTTGAGAGTAAAAGCTCTTGAAGGCAGATGTATTGAGTAAGCAACCACAGAACTCCATCTTTGCCCTGCGTACCTTTTAAGGTACACGGTAATTCCTCAATTCCTACAATAATTCCTCAAAGGTACAGAAAAAAAAAAAATCGGGCATCAGCACCATGCGAGGAAATTTTATCCAAGGAGCTAAGAAAGCCTGGAGGCAGCCACGACTCCCTGCCTGCCGTCAGACCTGCTGCATTCACTGACCAAGGGAAGCTAGCGCCAAAGGAGGGGGAGCTGGACATCACCGCAGCTCGTGCGCCCGCTCAGATCCCAGCTGCTGAATGGGTCATGCTGGTAGTGCTTGAGACAGAAGTGACCACATTTGTTTGCTTGTTGCTTCATTTCAAAATTAATCTGCTGACAGAGGCAAAAACGAAGTAGAGGGCTGCCACGAATAGAGGGACACCGCTGTACCTCAGCTGCACCCACCGTCGCCTCGCTTCTGAAACAATTCATTTTGTTCCAAAAACCAGAGGCTAGCAGTGGGGCCGTATCAGGCTTTGAAAAGTACTGCACAGCTTGGGGAAAAAAAGAAGAGAAAAAAGCAACAATAAAAGCATGCTATAAACCAAGTTCCCTATTCTGTTACACCAAGGCAAAAAAAACATTGAAATAAGAGTCACGAGTGGAGCTTTACACATTTTAACTGGTCACATTAAAGCAGAGCGTGGTTGTTTCAAAACTGCGTTTACTGCTTTCAAATCCTAGTTTAGAGCAAGGGCTGAGAGGTCTCTCAGTAGAGAGGACTTTCTCCTGCTTCTAATAAAAATTCCCGTCAGCCTCACGGGTGTGATCCCAAATAAGGGCAAATGGAAAAAGAGGAACCGTCCTTGCCTTTAACACGATCAGTACAACTGCCAAAAACCAGCATGTATTTAATAAATGCAATGTAGATTGTTTTATTTGACCTCCTGTTCACAAAATAATTTTATTATATGTATGAAAGCAGCATACAGGCAATAAAATTATGAAAACATTCACAATACATAAATACACAGACCTGATGCAGGATGTATATAGTTCATTAGACTTTAAATTTTTTTTCCTCTCAGTTCTCTTTTCCTGACAATGCATTTTTCTGATATATGTTATGAAAAAGTTGCTCCAAAGGGTATTTTCTCCCATTCAGAAAACACATAGCTTTCTTTGAATGCTGCTGAATATTAACACCCAGTGTTCCTGTTGCTAACGTTCACCGATTGCTTTTGGCATTACAAAGGGAAAGCAGCAGGGAAGGACAACGGAAAAGTAGCAGTTTTTTGAATTAAACATTGGCAACTTTTTTGGAGCTCACAGGTCGTTTTTGAGGTGGGGGCTGCAGTTCCATCCATATTTAGAAATGTCTTAATCCAAAATGGAAACGAGGCACTATTCCTTATTGAACGGACTATTGACGTGGTAATTACTAAAATGTAATGTCCTCCTAGCTTCCAAAGTAAAGCACTAGGTACCTCACTTTTTAATTCTGACCGTGATACAGTAGCAGACAGACAGCATGATCCTGGTGGTACTGCAATAATACAGATGATAATGAGGTTTGCCATGTTTACTACCATTATAACCAATCGTGTTTGTTCAGAAAAGATATCCAAGACTTGAAATAAGAAAAGTCTGAGAAAGCCGTTTATCTTACATAAATACAAAACATTATATACTAAGAATTGTTATCTAAGAAGCTTTTCTTCTCAAATTGGATTCTTCTTAAGGTTGTAGTCATATTTAAGGTATTTACAGATCCACAAACTTGACATTCTAGCAAAGTCTTTGTAACATGAAACTTTTTTTAAAAATAAATAGCAGCAATTTCTTTTATTTCTATAAGGGAAGAGAATTCACAACTCAGTCAACGCTGGTCCTACCTTTTGAAAGAAATCCCACTTAAAACAAAAAAAAGCCCACAAGCAAACGAACTCCACACAGCATCGGTTTTGTTGATTCCTTCATTTCTTGCTGAGCTTCTTAACATTCCTTCGTTCCCCTCACCGGCTCTCCAGACTATCAGAGCTTGTAATAAAGTGCTGACTGGTTGACTGGTCAAAATGCAGTTATGACACTCCAAAAATATCCCATTATTTAGACATCTTAAATAACATAAATAAAGCTAGATCTGTTATAACATATGAAAAATATCAATTTAAAACAATAAATAAATAAAACCAGTATCAACATATTACCTCCCAAAGCTTTAAAAATAACCATTCTCATTATAAGGCTCAATTATTTGTCAGAAATAATTCTAAGAAGGCATCTATCTACCTTTACAATCCCTCAGTCTTTAATTAGGACCTGTTAACACCCACTATCACAAGACACAGCAATCTTTTAACTTCTAGTAAACATTAATCTTTAAATACTTAACATTTATCTTTTGCCTCATTTTAAGCTAGAAATTGGTTTCTCTGTGTGGAGAAGCAACAATATTTTCTTTCTGACTGCACTGTATCTAAATTACTATATTTTCCTCAGTATGAACAGCACAGTTCAATATCCTTTTTTTAGCCAATTTTCAGTATCTGTTTCTGTTTATTGTTTTAAACGTCAAATTTGCTTTGAATGCCAGGAAAATTAATTCTGGGCTTGGTGTAAGTGTGTATTTCTCCCTAGAGCTTAGTTTCTTACTAAAAAATCTTGTATATCTTTTTTCTTTAAAAGATTATTACAATATACACTATTAGGTCTTGCTGGGTAAACCTTACTGTTCAGGTTTTATGCTGCCCATTTTGTGTAATGGGATTGATCTTTTCCAAAGAAACATCAGCTTCGTAATCCAAGATACCCGACAGTGCTGGAGACATTTTCTCCAAGGTCTTAGATAGTTCACCCTCTTCTTCCTTTTTGAGAGGTTCTTCTTCCGGACAGATAATTGCATGTGGAATCAGATAAACCAGATTAGACTCTTTGGGGCTGGACCCTTTGGGCTCATGTTGGCTCGAAAAAACAACTGCTCCGTTATTGTTAATACTAACAGTCTCTATAGCATTGCTGGACATAGGGCAGAGCCTATAGCATCCTAGCAGGGTCGAAAATGCCTTGCGGAAATCAGCATTGAAGGCATAAATGATGGGGTTGAGGGAAGAATTAGCCCATCCAAACCAAACAAAAACATCAAAGGTGGTGGAATTAATGCAGAAAGCTTCTGCTCCCTTGGATGGTTGGGTAGGCTCGCAGAAAGGAATCATGCAGTTCAATACGAAAAATGGCAACCAGCAGCACACAAACACCCCCATGATCACGGACAAGGTCTTTAAAACCTTCGTTTCCCTCTTGAAGGACATTTTGAAGTTGCTCTCTGGTTGCTGGCAGTCCATACTGCTTCTGTTGCCGCTGGTGTTCTGGCAGTTCTTGGCATGCACTGCTGCTCTCTCCAAAGCTGAGATGCGTCGTATTTGCTTCTGAGCAATCCGGTATATCCTCGTGTAAGTTACTATCATGATGGCCACAGGTATATAGAAGCTAATTAGAGAAGAGGAGATGGCATACATCCTGTTTAGGCTAGAATCACAGTTGTCCATGCTTATACCTTGTAAACTGGCATTTAGGTCCAAAACGCTTGTGGTTGTAGCCTTGTGCCAGTTCAGCTGCACAGGGATGAAGGAAATCAACACAGACAAAGTCCACGCCACACTGATCATGATGAAGGCTGCCTTGGGCGTCATTTTCCTCTCGTACCTAAATGGGCTGGAGATGGCCCAGTATCTGTCCACACTAATGACACAGAGATTTAAGATGGAGGCTGTTGAGCACATAATATCAAAGGCCACCCATATGTTGCAAAATGAACCAAAAGGCCAGAAACCGGCGATCTCAGCCACAGCTTTCCACGGCATGACCAAAACTGCCACTAAGAGATCTGACACGGCCAAGGAGATGACAAAGAAGTTGGTCACCTTGGACCTGAGGTGGCGAAACCTAATGACAGCTGCACAGACCAGCGTGTTTCCCAGCAGCGTGGAAAGGATCAGCAGCGAGAGGAAGCAGCCCGTGAGAATCCGAAAGGAAGAGTCCCTTTCCACCAGCAACCCTTCCCCATCCATAGTGGTGTCGTTCCAAGTCATAGTTTCTCCTGAGGGAAAATCATATCATGATTTTCGTGACGACATCAGCTCGTTTCCTTGCAGAGATCAGACACATCAGACGTCCATTAATTAGTCATCACCAAACAGACCAAAGGTCCTTTCTTACGGTCCCTTTGCCCCTGGATGGACTTCACCCACTTTGAATCTCCCTGAACACTGAAAGCTCTATGAGCAGGAACTGAAAATGCACAAATACAGTCCACCCTACAGACTGGTTTTTAAGCAATCCCTTCAGAAACACACTGCACCACTCCAGCATGAAGTAGCCTAATTCAGACAGCTCACCTGCAAATGTTCTGCTGCTGTCCTCTGCAAATATACCCCACAGACAGGAAAGCAATCACTTTTCCATGCTTGCATATATTCCCACTTAAATAGGCTATTGATCGAGTGTTTCCAGCGTCCATTGCACTAGCCCTTCGTATTTACTGAAGCGTACTATACGAGGTGCTTTTTCTTTAGTTTAATTTCCTAAATGTCTTGCTGATGAAACACTCCATCCTTCCTCCTCGGTACACTCCTGTTACAAAATGCATCAGTTCTCTGTTTCTGGGCAGCCTCAGAGAGCAATTCTTCACTTTATTTCAAACTGTTTAAGTTTTACACTTCCGAGACAAAGAAAATAAACATACAGTAGGTGTGTTTTAAAGGTTTTCAGTAAGAAGTAGCTCAGGTTATTTAGTTTTATTTAAACGAGAAATGCTGGCTCCTACCTTCCACCTCTGATTCTGTTTGCTCTGGGATGCAGGGCCGTCTCTCCTCCTCTTTTAGTTTTGGAATTGCATAGCAAATCTTATATACAAAACCAACACAGAAACACTGCATTGCATCAGGTGTGTGTGTGTGGTTTTTTCCCTGAAAGTGCAAATTGGCAGGGGAGAAGTAAAAACAGGAGCCAGCAGAGTTTGACCATCAGGAGTTAGTTTTCAAGGGAGCAGCAGGTCTGTGCTGTCGGACCATGCATGACGGACCCCGCCGGCGTGTACCCAGCTCCCTCCATCCCGCAGTCCCTGCTGATCACTCCGCAAGCTCTGCTGGCCGGATCAGTCCCAGTCGCACTTTGTACATCCCGTCGAAGCGGCACATCAGGGCAAAACATCCCAGGCAAAAGGCACGGTATTCCCAACACTGGCAGGAGCCGAGTACCAGTTCTTTCTTCTGTCATTCGCTGGAAGGAGAAAGAAGGGCGAGAGGAGGAGAAGGACCTGAGTGACCTCCCCTCGGCCCCGACGCGGGGTGCGACGCCGGCGGTGCCCGCGGCGGGTTCCTCTTCCAGCGGGGACAGGTCGCTTTAACGCTGCGCCGCCAGGTTATAGCTCTCCATAACTACCCCGGAATAATCCCACCTCCTGCTCAGCGGGGCTGCGCTCCAGGGATCGGGTCCAGCTTTCACCATGCTTTTTCCCTCTCAGAAAAGCG
The DNA here is from genome assembly GCF_000699105.1 of Pygoscelis adeliae. NCBI lineage: Eukaryota > Metazoa > Chordata > Aves > Sphenisciformes > Spheniscidae > Pygoscelis > Pygoscelis adeliae. Next base: position 142,330 of record NW_008824283.1, on the reverse strand, counting down.
CAGGCGGAGGCAGCTCCTCACGCTCTCCCGCAGCCTGCCCCGGGCCGCGCATCTCCGGTGCCGGGGGCTCCCGGCGGCAAAGGCTTTCTTCTGCCCGGGGCAGGGCTCGGCAGCATCGCCTCTCCAGGAAAGGTCTGTCTGCCGGGCGTCTCCTTCCTAAAGGATTAAGACAAGGGAAAGACAGGCATGGAGGCACGCAGCGGGCAAAAAGCAACCCCCCTTCGCCTCCTCTAACATCTTCGGTCGGGCGCAGCTTCTTCTGGGCAGCCTCTCCCCAGTTTTTCTGCCTTCCTGGGAAATAACGTCCCGGCTGCCTGGCTGGCCGGGACGAGAGGCAGAGCCGGGCTCCTGGAGCGGCTGGTCTGGGGGTTTGGGGCAAACGGGGTCATTTTGG
>NW_008824283.1:129719-141348 GCF_000699105.1 Pygoscelis adeliae | reverse complement strand
CGGGTGGGAAACCCCGAAGCCCGGGTCCCCGGGGGCGTGCGGCTGCCTGAGGAGCCGCATCCTGACTGACTTGTTCGGGATCGGGCGAGGGGACGGCCGAGGAACCGGCTCCGGCTCTTGGGACCCGCCGGAGCCTCGGAGCGGGCACCCCCTGATGGCAGACGCGGCGTTTCGGGCAGCTGCCTTTGTGTCTGCAGGGAAAACCCGGTGCAGTGAACCCCCGTCCTCGCGCGCTAAAGTCTGCCCCTCTTCAAACCGCGTTCTCTTTGCAAAAATCCTTCAAGCAGGCAGCAAAACAGAGCGGTTACGTCTCAAACCCCTTCTTTCTCCAAAAGGGTTTCTTCTTTCTTACCCACAATAGACAACGAAAGAAGATGAACATGCTGATTTGCAAGTTGCTACCTTTGTGTAGGAATCTTTCTCAAAAAAATATCAGAAAATGAAGGTGAAAGACCTCGTGGGGAGATTAAAAACCTCCTAGAAGAACAAATAAGCTCATTAAGTTGTCAAGATAAATTTCGTAGGGTTCAGCATTAGCAAAGTTGCTTTTGTGCCATCTATAATTTTTCATAATGTCAGTAAAAGCAGATACAGGGCTAAGCTAACCTTGACTATCTAACTAAAACACTTGTTTTCCTTTCCCCCTCTCTTTCTCTCTTTTTTTCTTTTTAACTGCTTCTCAGCAAGTTCTCACTCCCCCCATCTTATTATCCTGTCCTTTAATTCATCCTGTCATTCATCCCTAGAGAAGGGAGCAAATAGACAAGAAAATGAATCCTGTGCTGTTTGGTAGTAGAGATCTCTAATGAAACTCATTGTGAGTTTTCTATTTTCAAGATTTTTTTTTTCTTTTTTCTCCTGTTTTTCTTAAAGCACAACACTGCTGAAGTTTACTGTGTGATACTTATCTTCTGCAAATGTACCACACTCCCGCCTTTTGGTAGAAACCCTAGGCTGAGGGGAACATTGCCTGCGTAAGAAGTCACTGAGCACATTTGATTTTATTTCTAACAACTTCAAGGGGCTCCTCCAGAATGGCTTTCTACCACAGCCATCCTGGAGTATTCCAGGAGAAATCACAACCCCGGAGTACACAAACAGCACAATCTTCGAGGCATACTGGAGAGAAACGCTGAGGTACACGTTGCAGAAAAGAGCATTCTGCTCTCAATCATCTGCTTATCAGCTCATCGAGTGAACTCTTCGGTTCATTTTTGCTAGGGAGCGGCCTTTCCTGGGGAAGAGGCTGAATTCAGCGTGGGAAGTCCCTAATGCTGCTCATATAGGTCAGGGTTTAAAACTTTCATTTGAATCCGACATAAAAAATGCCTTTTTAGCTTCGTACTCACAGCAGCCTTTAAGAGTCTCGCGGTCTTTATTCGTTTGGCAATTCAGTATCTGTTTCAGAAGTCAGAGCCTCTCTCCTGTCTCATCTCGAAGTTTGTGTGATCAGTTCAGGGATGAACACGAGGTCTGGCTCAGCCGAGACCGTGCTAGTGGAGCAAAGCCCCTTCAACAGCCACACAGGTTTCAAACACCAGCATTTCATGCAGGGCGCCCCGCTGTACTCATTTGTCACTTGAGCTAATTTGTAAGCTTTTAAAACTTTCATGACTTAATAGTCATACCCAGGTGAGGAACAAAAGTGACATCCATTAAACCCCTATTATTATTCAGGTAAATTTAGTGGTGGGATTAGGCAGCCGATTGACATGACTCTGGGAGCCAGTTGTACAAAGTCACAAAGGGTGACTTTTCCTTTTGCTGCTCCCTGGCTAACCTGCCTCCAGCCAGCGTGAGAAGGATCAGCTCTCATCCAGGTCAGGACTTGCCTAAAACTGCCAGCAACAGGACGACGGTGCAGGTGTTTCTTGGAGATTCAGAAAAAAGCACAGAGCCTGTTTAATTCTCCCCAGGTACCCACATAAAACAGCTGCTTAATTTTATTTAATGCTTTTCAATCGCTACTAACTGATGCTGGAATCAAAGCAATGCTCAGCAAAGGAAAGCTTTTGTGTCTCTGTTACCACCCTGCGAGGCACCTGCTCCTCCCAGGAGACTCTGGTTGGAGAGAGTCCTATTTGGTCCATATGAAGATTTAAAAATATAAACACTGAGTGGCACCTTGATCCAAACGATCTTCATCCAAACAGTAATTAGAAGACTTGGAAGACCAAGTCAGAGCTGAACAAAGTCCAGATCTTGCATTCAGAGATAAACATGCTTTAATCTACAAAACGGTGCACATACGAGAGCTAGAGAAAGGCAGCTTAATTTACAGAATAATATTACAGTACGTGGATACAAATTGTACTCATGCCACTGAGGATGACTTTTTGAGTCTGCATGCATGGGGTTTATTAAACATGAAACCAGCTGAGGCATGTTAGCAGAAACAATGTCTAAAAGAGCTGTCAGGTTTCTAAATAACCGGATATACGAATAAGCCAAGATAACTTTAGCCTCAGTGTAACCTTCTCAGAAAAATCAAGGGTTCCTGGAAATGGAACAGCTATGAACTCTCTTAAAGATCAGTGAAGCACACTGGTTAAATTGATATTATAATGTTGGGCATTACACAGGGAAAACCGCAGTAGTGAGTACAAAAGCACAGAGCAAAGAGTAGCAACAACAAAAACTATTACTTTGCTGCTAAAGCAAATCTCAAGCCCATTCTTCAATGATAAAGATCCACCAGCAGGGAGAAAGGATCAGCGAGAGAAATGATTTCTAGTCCCCAAACATTGATGACAAGAGGCCTAAATATTCGGTATTGAGTGTGGGCGCTTTTTTTTTTGATTGTAGATTGTAGGCATGTCCATCTGCAGCTGGACCTTAGGGTCTGGGGGAGTCAGTAGGACTGATCTCAAAAAGCACATCAGTGCCCTTGTGAATGTTGACTTTTGAACTATTTCCAGTGGCAACCAGTGCACAAAGCATCCCTGGGTATGTGCAGAAGTCGGGACACTGACAGGGAGAAGGAAAACGAAAAAAGCCCAAACAGAAACACCGTGTATGAAAGTCTGAATTTAAACGACTCATTTGAGGCAGCTAATTCAGGCAGCGGCAGAGCTGGACACAAAGGGTGATGCAAGGAGGGTATAAATGGGAAGGATTTGTTGGGCAGTGCTAGTGGTTCCCGGGATCTGGAGCTCATGCACTGGCTGCGGGGTGCTCACGAGGCAGGACCAGGCACTGCTGCTCCTCTGGCATCTCCCCTCCCCGGTTACATTGATGCTTGACTGTCGGAGCGCAGCTCCGGTCCCAGCCGGCAGAGCCCACCTCCATCCCCGGGCCACAGTGGAAGAAGCCTGCAGAAAGGGTTTCCGCTCTGCGGGAGATCAGGCAGCAGACTCAAAAAGCAGCCTCGTGTCTGCAGGGCTCTGCACGCACAAGCTTTAGGAGTGGTGGAAACCATAAGCTGGTTGTCTGTAAAGCGGAAGGAGCGGTGTTCCCCTCCTGTCCCCCCTCCTGCTCAGAGCCCGTTCAGGCTCTGTTCCCCTTCCCTCGACAGCAATCCCTCTCTATGCAGTGCAAACCCAGATCAAAGCTGGTTGCTTTCAGTTGTAACCCCCCCAGATTTTACAATAAAATAGCTCTTTTTGGAGAGCAGCGGAAGACAGGAAAGAAAGAGAAATACCAAACCTGTGGCCAGGGATCCGAGCAGAAGCTGTCATCTGAACAGTCCCCAGCCTCCTGCCACGCAGGAGCCATGGGTAATTTAAGCTCGGTGCAATGCTGCCAATAACCGTGTTATTTAATCAGCAGAGCTTATGCAGTGATTTTTTATGGGTTTTTTCCAGTTCCACCTACTCACTCCCACAGGTCGAGAGAAAGAAAAGTTTTCCACAATGAACACGTGGAGTGACCCTTTCTCTCGCAGCTCGACCCACTCCATCAAACCGAAGGCCATTACGGGATCTTAAATCACCCTGGAAATCGCTCAAGCGGGGAAGCCTAAATTTTCCCCCCTTCTCTTTCTGGGATTTCCATCTGCCGCAGATACGGGGTAGGAGAGGGATTACTGCCCTGCCAGCACTTCCCTCCAGAGTGGGTAGAGAGCCAAACTGCAGAGGATGATGAGAATAAATTATAGCTGAGAGGAGAGCTCTAAGGAAAGAAAAACACTTCCTCCGACTGCCTCGTCCCTGCGGCACGGCAGAACAGTGCCAGAAAATCGACAGCAAACCAACAAGACCCCTTCTTTAAAACCAAATCTAAACCAACAAATACAAAACATCTCAACGTTTCTGATCATTTCACCGACAAATGTAGACACTCAATGTACTGCTGAATTTTATATTCTAATCCATGTATATAAAAACCCTACACAGCTGATTGCTGAGGACCTGCTATATGAAATAGCACGTAAACTAGTAAGTCAACACAAAAATACAGACTGGGCCATTGCCAATTTATGCTTTATTTGCATATGCATAATTTTTTAATACTGTATAGCTTGCATTTTTTTCTTTCACTCCACACTGGACAGACATTTTAGGCCCTCAGAAAAACTGAAGTTGAATATATGAATCAAAAGAAAAGTCACAGAAAAAATGACAGCACTTTTAATGTTAAAGATGGCTTTGACATATTAATTAGTATCTCAGAAATGAAATAAAGCCAGTGATACAGAATGATTCATTAGAATGAAATTAATCTGAGAAATAATTAATTCTGAGTGGATGGATAAAAAGAATACAAATAGATATATTAGCAGCAAAACTCTTCACAGATGAGTGCTACAGTGATTTCTCGTAACAGTGGGTGAGACTGCACATAATGCAATTTTCTTAGCAGATGGCTTGGTAGGTGACACTCTCCCCTCCTAAACTGGTGTTATGGATTTACTCCTGAGCTGCGTGCCAGCATAAAATGGATCCTTCCCCATATTCCAGCCCAGCCCCTGACTGACAGATGGAGAAGAACTGTTTCACTTCTACCAGCAAATTTTTGTGGTTTTCTGGTGCGGGACGTGTGACGATGAAGAGTGTGCTTGGTACCTACTGGAGCCTGTTGCCTCTAAAGCTTAGTGGAGCAAGTAAGCAACAGTTTGAACTACAGTCGATTGTTTTTAAGTCCACATTATTGCACATCCAGTATGGTCAGGCTCCACAGCCCTTCCATCGGCAGGCTACAAATCCTTGATTTAAAGATAATTAGACTAATACTTACCAAAAAAATAGAAGCTGATACTGCACAGAACATCACTTCTTGCTCGTAGTGAAGACCAATACAAGCATTTCCCACCTGCGCCGCAGGGAGCCACAGGAGCAGCCAGCTCTGCCAGGGACACCCAGCCAGGGGTCTCTGCAAGGGGGGCAGCCCCACGGTGCCCACGCAGGAGCACAGCAGGTCCAGCTATGGTAGACGGGGTCAACCAGCAGTCCAGCGATGACCAGACCACTCCAAATGTCCCAGTCCTGGAGCTTTGCTGTCTCCAGCAGCATTTCCCCCCCTGCAGCTCCCCGGACAATCCTGCTGCTGTTGCAATGTTGCAGCTATACCAAGCCAGGGTCTTACCTTCAGGTTCTGGGATTAAATTGTTCTTGGAGGCAAGACGCTGGTTGTCCAAGTCCTTACCAAATCACACAGTCTGGGCTCAATGGCAATCAGAAATGTTCCACCAAGTTAAATAAAACACTAGAATGATATTCCAAACAAGAATCCAAACCAAGGTCTAAACTTTGGGCTGCTTCACTCCTCCTGCCATAACTTTCATTTGAACCCAGTGATCTAACTGGACTACTCCAAACGATGATATAATCCCAAATCCACTTTCACCCTAGCTCATCTGGATCTGTTTTCCTGTTCCAGACTCCGTGCCTGTCCCACCCCATCAGGCAGGACTGTTTCATCCCAGCAGCATAAGCAACATGTCACTCTTTGCAGCCTGCCTCAATGCCCTTGGCTTTTCCCTGCCCTGTGTGGCAAAGAGTTGTTGCTGTGACAGTCTCTAACAGACAGAACTTTCCCAGGCTGGAAATGTTCCATCCATTTGTCAAAATCCCTCTCAAGGTCGGGGGCCTTCCAAGTCAGCAAGTTCCCCCTGCTCCCTTCCCGCAAAGCTCAACAGCCCAGGGCTGGGCTTAGTGCCCACGAGGGCTCAGCGCCACCGACACAGGCATTCAGAGTGAGCTGGTCCTCTCCATTTAGGAGGAGTTCAAATCAGGGATGTTACATTTCAGGAAAGGCTGTGGGATCTGATCCTGTCTACTTTCTGGTTTCCCTTTTTTCCCCACTCTACAGTGGTTGATTTTCTCCTGTGCTTTTCTCAGCATTACTTTCTAAGAACTTCCCTCCGGTCTTTAGGAACTGCAGGATGTACAGCTTGACCAGGATTTTTCCATTGCTTTCTTGCATTTTTCTACATCTTTTTAGGAATTTCACATCCCTTTTTAGGATTTTCCTAGTGATCTCTGGGGAACGTCCCCTCCAGCTTCCTAGGAATTTCCACCCAGCTTTCAGGGAATTTCATATTGCTCTCTAGGAAACCTTCCCATTGCTTTCCAAGTATTCCTTTTACCTTACTAGGAATTTACATTTGCTTTCTAGGAATTTCCAGCTGCTTTCAAGAAATCCTTAATGCTCTTCTAGAAATTTCCCTGATGCTTTCTAGTAATTGTGCACTATTTATAGGAATTCCCTTCTGCTTTCCAGGAGCTCCCTTCTGCTCTTTAGAAATTTCCCACAGCTTTCTAGGAACTGTGCATTTCTTTCTAGGATTCCTCCACTGCTTTCTAGCAATTCCTCCTTACTTTATAGGAAATTCCCTCCAGCTTTCTAGGAATTTGTAGCCAACTTTCTCGGAATTCACATTTTGCTTTCCTGGAGTCCCCCCACAGCTTTCTAGGAATTCAAGTCTGCTTTCTAAGAATTTCCCATAATTTTTCAGGAGTTCCCCATAGCTTTCTAAGAATTTCCCATGATTTTCTAGACATTTTACATACCTTTCTAGGAATTTCCTCCTGCTATGAATCTCTCATTGCTCTCTAGGCATTTCTATCAGCTTTCCAGGTATATCTATCACGCTGTGGCATGGTGTCAAGTGTTGTTCCATGCTGTTCGTGCTGTTGCACGCTATCTTGTGTGGTGGCATGCTGTGTGCTATTCTGAGTTGTCCTGTGGTGTCTTGTTTTGTCATATGTTGTGCTGTCACACGTGGTTCTCACCTGTTTGCCCGTGTTGCTGCATGCCTTCCCATGTTGTTATGGCATGCTCTTGTGTGTGTCATCTTCTGCTTCTGTGTGCTGTCAGAGGTTATCAAGTGGCATCCTATGTTGCTGCAGGAATAAACATTTGAGAGTGCATGTTTTTAATTGCTGTTTTCAAAAGCTGTTGGAAAGACTCAAGATATCTGGTCCCTAGAGGATGATGAAACAAATCAGTCAGGCCTGGTTGAAGCAGTTGTGAGATCCTGTGGCTGTTCCCTGTGCCCTACGGGATGGCGCTACACCTCCTCTTGCCCCCATACTACATCCATAGCTGCATATTGCCATCCCAGATCAGTCTGCCTAGTTGTGTCTCATTGCAGACAGCGGCTGGCACAGATGCTTCAGGGCATGAATGATCCCACAAGAGACGTTTATAAAATAGCCAGATCATAGAGGAAACGGCTTCCTAATCCCCTTGAAAGGCTGGTTTATCCCTTTAAACGTAGCTTTATGTCCTTTCTAAATGCAGATTGGCTTTTCATGTTCATTCCCTTCCAGTCTTATCTGATATGACTATATTTGTTTTCATCTAGATAAATAGGAAAATTGGGTATGAATCAATTTAGCTTGGCACAGTATAGCATGAGTAACCTAAAATAGGGTTCAAATATTGCAGACAGGGCCAAACCTTTAACTGATTTTGTAAGTAATCCTCTGTCAGCTTACAGAAGGCTTTCACTACAATTTATATTGCCAAAAAGTGTAGTGTTACTTGTCTGTTTGACCAAATTTCCCTAGATAATAGTTTATTCATTATCAGCTGAAACTGGGAAAACAGAGTGGTGTTTTTTGATATGCTGACACAGACTCCCTAGCTCATTTACAGAAACAATCTTTGAACTTATGGGCACTCCCCAGACTGTACTGACGTCCCTTCCAGTCTGGGGTTTGGATTTTCTACATAAAATTAATGTACAGTAAGTCAGTAATGTACAGTAAGTCAGCAGACCATAGGAAATGCTGTATATACATGGTTCACCTCGCACAGTATTCTGCTCCTGATAGCAAAATGCAGCACAAAGCCTTCACAGGCACCTCCCATCAAGTGAGTGCTAATGAATAGTTCCCAGAAATGTTGCTGGTTTCTTCTGGCAAACCCCTGATAACAGCCAGCTTGGTGCCAAGGCCAGTGCCTAACACCATCTTCCAGAGCCAGCCGCTTAATACACCCCCAGTTCCTTGCACTGCACCTTCAGAGCCGTCACCACGCATCATTTCCCACCTGCTCTACAACTACTTTTTCAGGGAGCAGAAAAGTCTTGACATATCCCACGCTTGCCTTTACTGTCTTTGACTGCACCGTTTGTGATCCAGGGCTGCAGAAAACCTGGTCCTGCAGTGCCACTTACTGGACATCTGTGTTAATAAAAGCAGTGTGCAGCAGCTCTTCGTTTTTCTCAGTTGATTCCCAGTGCCAATTTGAAATGGTAAAAAACAAAAAGCATTAATGTCCAATGTAAATATTATGAATACAGGAAAGCTTGGGAAAGCAAATAGAGTAAAGCACATTTCTTAGATGAGGCAGTAATTGTAGAGGAACAGAAATCCTCCTTTTCTGGCCATTTTTTGTAATAGTCCATTCATCCCTAGTTCAACAAATGCAAAGGGTTGAATGTACATCTGGAGGTTTGCAGGAGTTATTAATGTATTCCTTGGGAAATAAGGCAACTGAAAGGCATGCTTCAACAGGAGCTGAGGTAGGTCTTATTTGATTAATCCAGTCATAGTCTCTAGGCACATGTTTTCTGTATGTACCATTAGTACTTGCACTGTAATTTAACCAGCAAGATACTACACTCTGCATAAACCTGTAAGAAAACACACGCTTGAGCTTACAAATGGAGCACTGACCAAGCTACACGGATTGATCGCATGGGACTGTCTGTGTAGGAGTCTTTTTGGGGGACCAGGACTTTTGAAGAACAAATCCACATTGTTCAGCTGCAGATAAATATGCTCAAAACCACCTTCCGGGGTCTGTCCCTCCTGATCCTCCAAGGCAGAGAGCTGCCTGCAGACCACGGCAGCCCCTCCAGCCCACCCCCCTGACCTTCCTGCTCGTGGAGGGCACTGGCGGGATCCATACAGCAGGTCTCACCTCAGAACGGAAGCAGGATCAGGCCAAAACACACATCTGGATCTGGGAGCTGGCACATCCTCCTGGATTCTGCATTTTTTAATGCAGATGAAAACATTTTAGCATGCAAATCAGTGCAGACGAAGAAACACATGTAGCCAGAGATTAGATATTCCTTGTGAATACCCATATTCACCCATTTGCCTTCCAGTTTTGTGGCTCATGAGCAATTGTTGTTGCTTGGTCAGAGCCATCTCAAGACTTTTCAGGTTTTGTGGCAAAAAATCAGATTTGTTTCCCCGCAATGGGAGAAATGACTAGTCTAGTGAAAGAGAAGTTATATAGCTGTTCAAAACCATCTGCACTGAATGTAGAGCAAATTATTAACTTGAGGAATGAATGTGTCCATAGCTTTCCATGTAGCAACTCAGAGAAAGAATTTAGGTATTAGTATATTTTACATTACAGAGTCTGTGAGCAGAGTTTCTGTTGTGACATGCAGAAAAGAGCATGTGTGCTTTTAAAGCAGATTTACAAGTTAGTATCTTTGGCATATAAGAAAATTATTAGAGGCAGAAGACATCGGTCTTCAGAATGTAAACCATATACCACAGTATCAGTTACACCCACCGGCAACCAATTTGTTTCTGTGCACAACAGCCAGCTGTCTCCATTTTCTGAATGAGATGTCTTTCCTGCTTGGTCATTGCAATGTTTTCAGCCACAAGTGTTAGGGCCGGATACCATCAAAGATGTATTCGCTATCGGATCTGTCAGTGGTCATGGAGACTGAGGTCTGCCTGACAAGATTAAAAAGAGCTAAAGACAAAATTTTGTTGTGCAAGAAAAATGCAGTGTGAGGGTATCAGTGCCAGTTTTTACTCTTTCATGATGGAATCTCAGCTGGTATATTTGCACCTCTAACTGTCATATAAGTACCTATAAGACCGAAGTTGTGGAGCCACGGAGGAAACGCACAGGTGGACATCTGGGATTTGATGTGACTGCTTCAGAAAGAAAGTTGAATCTTAACTTTTCATTGAAAATCATAAACTGAGTAGGCTTGCCAAAAGCTGAAAACAAACTCCAGCCTACACAATTATATTTTTATGAAAAAAAAATCCAATTTTTCACAGTTCAGTTTTAACAGCAAAGACTTCACCAGTAAGTGTATCCCTACAAACATTTAATACCTGGGGAGAGTTCTGGCTTTTTAATGTAAAATTCCCATTTAGCATCCTGCAACGAGCAGTGACAGGGAGGTCAGAGCTTGCCAGCCCCATATTCAAAGTGTTTAAGAGTAGGATTGCTCTGCATGCACAGCTTCCACCCCTTGAGGGATGAGACCTGTGGACAGAGCAGTGTTGTTACAAAGGGAATTTTAACAGAAGACCCTAGAGGAGCTGGGCTGGGTTGTAGACGGTAGTTGCAGTCAGCCTCTGTGTGTTGGCATGTTGTTCTGGTCCACAAAAGAGGTAAACTAGCACTGTTTGCAGGCTGTAAACGGGATGCCGTACTGCCGTATCTGAACACATTCCCAGAAGACTCGGCATCAGTTATGGGATAAGACCAGCTTATGCGTTGGTGACTTAATAACACTATCAGACTTAAGCATTAATGTGCTGATTCTTGAAACGTGTGTTAGGAATCTAGTTTGTGCGTCTATCACCATGTTCATCAGGAAGCTGGGCAGGAGAAAGAACAGAAACAGTGTAACTGAGTATCCCTACTATTTTTATTAAATCTTAAATGATTGCACGTCTCATCTCAAAGAGAGAAGCTATTGGATGTTATAAAGATAAAATGCGGATTGACCGTAATTACTAAGAGGAAAGAAATGCTCTGAAATCCATTCTCAGCCTTCCAACAAAATCAAGGAACCGTGTTTATTTGACATTTTCAAGGCACCATACTCAAGAAAGTTCCCATCAGCTGGAATGGATTTCACAGGAATGCATTGCTTTATTATTTTTTATTCTTGTTTAGGATTAGGACCTAAAGGTAAATTATTTTTCTAAGGGTTCTTTCACTGTGGTTTCCCACGAACATTTCCCCGCCGCTGGCTGTTTTCTGCAATACGTATTGGAGCGATGAAAACGAGGAAGCCGGTAGAAACCCATCTTTGCCGCCCCAGCTGCCCGTGGGCCCCCGGCTGTCTTGCTCCCGAAGCCGCTCTCGCTGTCGACTGTTGACCCACCCGTCCCCCACCCGAGAATCGCCACCCTGCTGCGGAGGCGGCCGGTAACGCTCCTGGTAATTCTTCCCACAGCTTTTCTTTCATTACCTAGAAAAGCGATTCCAGGGCCGGAGCCGCCTCCGCAATGTTAAGGGCGCTCAG
>NW_008824283.1:91421-129261 GCF_000699105.1 Pygoscelis adeliae | reverse complement strand
CGCGTGTCACCCCCGTCCCCTCCACAGGGTCCCTGCCCCGCGTGTCACCCTCGTCCCCTCCACGGGGGCCCAGCCCCGCGTGTCACCCCTGATCTTCCCCCACAGGCCCAGCCCCTCATGTCACCCCCGTACCCTCCACAGGGGCCCAGACCCACCTGTCACCTCTGTTACCCCTGCACAGGCCCTGATCCGCTTGTCACCCCTGTGCCCTCCACAGGGACCCAGACCCGTGTGTCACCCCATCCCCTCTGTGGGAGCAGAGCCGGTGTCCCAGCGGGTCACCCCTCTCCTGGGGAGGTGCTGCCTGGACACTCGCAGTGCCAGACAGCAAGCTGGGGGCTGCCACAGCCCTCCCTTCCCGCCCCCTCCCCGCACACATAAGAGCTCCCTGCTTCCCCACCCGCTCCCGAAATCTCCCCCTGACCACGAGTCGTCCCCTGAGCGTGGGCTGCCTGTCGCAGGGTGGTGCGTGGCAGCGGCGCAGATCCCGGGCCTGCAGGCAACGAGCCTCCCTGCTGAGAGATCGTCCTTTCCAGGGGAGGAACACACCGAACAACTTGGAGGTCAGGCACCTGGTAGCCAGAGGCAGAGATTTGAATTATGAGTATTGATATTTTTTTTTAATATCTTGAATTATAAATAATTTATTGTGATTATAATGGGTATTGGGGGAGCGGGGTGTGTGTGAAGACTGGCTTTGTACCAATGTGCAATTAAAAAATCACCTATATGGTTCCTATCAGAAAAAGATATACGAAATAGTGAAAAACTACAGAAGAGGGCCAGGAACATGCCTGGGTAGAGCCAGATAATCCTACTTCAATTTACCGAGGGGGTTAAAAAATAAGAAGCAGAGACAAGACAATCGGGACTGAAATAAAATAAGAGCTTGCACTAACCCTTTTTAGCAAAGAAGCTTTATTTTTCTTAATGAAGAGATGAAGTGAACACGTCTCTGCGATATACCTCATGCGATGGGAGAAGAGGTGGCAAATCGAAAGCCAACACCGCTGAGCCGGCCACGGCAACCTCTAACATCTGGAGGTAGCTTTAATGCAGAATGATGAAATCTCTCGTCAAGTTACACGCCAAAGATGGCTGCTGTTTTGAGGAGAGAGCCCCAGCAGCAGGCTCTATCCATTTAACGCAGACTGCTGCTGTTGTTGCTAGGCTGCAAGCGGGATGTACATTTATAAGCAAAAAAAAAAAAAAAGTATCTTGTAGTGTTGCCATGATTTGCCTTCTCCAGCGTTCAATTTGTTTTTATGATTGCAGTAGGAAAAATCATAGTGCCGACAAAGATTTTTTTTCCTTGCGATTTAAATAGATATTTACTGGTAGAAGCTGCTCTGGGGAAGGAAAACTTGGCAAGTGGCTTTGTTAACATTTGGTGTAAGTACATTGCATCATACTTCTCCCAGTCATCAGCTGTGCTGCTTCTTTCAAACTGTGGTAGCAAACGTAGTGCAAACAGAGGAATACCATTGCTTAATGACCCCGACAAGGCTGATATGTGCTCTTTTGCCATCACGTAAAAATGGTTTCTTCCCTTAAAAATCTATTAGTGCTTCTCATTTGAACTAATTATACTGCCGTGATTGACATCCCTGGGGAACGCATTGTGTTCTTTTCTTTGCCAGAGCAATTAAAATACGGGTAGTAGCTGGGTTCGCCTTTCCGCTGTTGCTTTGCCAATGTGTTGTAGTTTTAAAGTAGAACAGGTCACCTTTTACTAACCAGAGGGTAGTTAATTTCCTGTCTTTTGTCCTAAGCCAACATAGCAGCTGTTGTGGTGGGCATTGCTCATGGAAAAGAAAAATCTGAGTTTGTTCAGGCAACGGAGCCCCAAAAAGCACCAATGTGTTATTTGAGGAATAAAGAGGCCTAACAGGATCCCTGAGTATTTCTCTATCAAAGCAGCATGGGAATTGCTTCAAAAGAACTCAGCTCTGCAAAAACAAACAAGCGGCCATGGGCGCTTTGGTTTATAAACACGTGAGAGGAAGAAGAGAAGCTGTTCTTCTCCCCATTTTATAGCAGCAGGTACTTTTCTCAACCTCAAGATCTTCCAGCCTACATCTCTCGTTTCCCAGAACAGGGCATTGACAGCTGGACATCAGGCTGTTAGGGGACTGCTGTGAAGAATGGAGAGCTAGGGGCCTAAGCGTGTCAAATCTTTTTTTTCTCTTTCCCAGTGAATCTGCACATGAAACATTTTCAGCAACACCTGGCTCTAACTTTTGAACTGTTCCTATTCTTTAGGATTCTGGTAAGAAAGAGGTACTGCTGCTACTAATTTTCCTGGGTTTCAGGGAAAAGTCTCACTCTCATCTTTCAAAAAAGGAACTCTTAGTTGCCTCTAGGAGATTCTGTGAATCATGATCTGACCTGAGCGCCTTTACATCACCTAAAGTTAGGGGTCTAAGTCCTGGTAAAGGACGCCGTACAAGTTGCACCTTTCCTTCAGCATTTGTGTCGGCTAGGTTACTCACTTGCCCTCCTGTACACAGGCTGGTTTGAATTCTCTTTTAAGCTAGAGTACCCAGCGTGTCCCATGCTTTCTAACAGAGGGTTGCAGTTTGGGAGTTGGGCACCAAGAAGTGAGATGTCGCAATGTTCATTATCACAATTGTCTGCACTGCTTTTGGACGTAGACTTCTCTTCAGATTTCTTCCTCCCCCAGCTCAGCTTTTGCTGACTTTCTGAAATTGCATGCGAGAGAGGTGAAAGGCCGCTCTCATTAATAGAGTCCACTTCTGTAGGGGAAGGTGCAGGAGGCTACAATCTGGACTCTGACCCAAATAAAAGCAAAAAGCAACAGAAAATTCTGTATAGAGAGTGAAGCAATACCCTATTTGGTACCCAATCTAAGGATGTTTGCTGAAGGATCCTCACTCAAGAGAATTCAGGCATTTGTATCTGTTGAGGAAAGCCTGCTTCTGGGGTAGTTCTCAGGCGAGTTTCTCCCACAAATCTTCTCTCTGACAATATCGCACTCCTGGCAACCTAAGCTGTCTGCATCTCTTGAGGAACAGACATTTTGCCATTAGGGATGCTTCTTGACTCAGAACAGTGACTGTAGCTTTAAAAATGTGTATTTAGATCAGGCATGGAGAACTGGGTTCACAGTTATACCATCAAGAAATTTCTTTTCCTATCACTCTATTCCCAATTTTAGCTTAGATACTGGAAAAATTAATGACGTACCTGACAAAGTTTCTTAATTGTGGAGTGGATTTTTTCAAGGCTTGGGTTAAAATACAAAGTGTTAGTAACATAAGAAAATATAAATGGTTCCAAGGAAGGTAGCAAAGCTGCTTTTCATCATTCGTGCACTGCTGCATGAGTTTAAGTTGTCCAGAATTTCCCAGATCGTGTGCCCATCTGGATTATTCAGTCATGCAACAGGCTTTAAAATAAATGATCAAATGTCTGGGTTGTTCAAAATTGAGTGGTATGTTACTGTCTGAAATAAATTAAATAGTCATTGCTACTCTTTTGGCTATTGCTTTGGTTTGAAAAGTGGTTATATGACCTTCAATGTGATGTTTAAAACGTGTACTTTGAAAAGGAACAGCAGAGAGTTGAACTCCTGACAACTTCTGAGTCTGCATTTTGTAGAATTGCTGCAACTGCTGTTGTTAACCTTTAAACAAGGTTTAAAGTCTTCTACTATTGCTGGTTCTGTGGCAAATCTGAACGTAGCCTTTGTACTAAAACTGTTGATCAGACTTTGTGCTGTTTTCTATGTAATTATTTTTTAGGAGAGACCACTCTCACTTATTCTTAAGCCTTCTTTCTCCCTCCAGTTAGTATTAAACATTAGACCATGAGCTGGCAGGTGATTCCATCTGATCAGAGAGGGCAAGAAATTTGGGTGTGCTTGGTACTGGGGCTTCCGGCTCAGTTCAATGTCACTTTCTGATTGAAAGTACGGGATGAAAAAGATAGTCAAAGAATTACTGATTGGAAATAAAGATCTTTGTAGAAGGTTATTAAAAATGTGGAGTTGAGAGTTTCTCTTCAGATAAACAACGACCTTCGTTTTAGCAGTCAGTGAGTTCTACCGTGCTTTTTAGTTTGTTTTTATTTTCTGATTACTAGGGCTGGGGGAGCATTGGGGAAGAGAGATGTGAGGAGGCAGCAGCAGGGAGATTTGGGGAGAGAGTAGTAGAGGAGAGGCTGGCAGTGAAATTTGCTTTAAAGCACTTGGGAAGTGCAGTTTCACACAGCGGTGTCCTCTCTGATCTGCCATCTGTATCACCGTACCTAATTGCCCCCCGATCTACAGAACCACGTCTTCAGCCCGACTGTTGGTGCCAAGTACATGGCAAGCCACGGCCATTTCTTTAGCTTGACGGTCATATGTTTATGAAAAACTTCATGAACACACCATTGCAGTTATGAGTCTGAAAATATGCCTTGGTGCATGGGAAGAGCCGCAGCGTGAAACACGTGGATAATCAAACCTCTGTGTCAGTGCTGGGGAGCTAAACAGTGCCAAGAAACGTTCCTGGTCACGGCAACGTGGTCCCCTGTATTGTTAACTTGCTGGAGCGCAGCGTGGAGCAGTTTTGCCCAGGACAGCTGATGCTCACCCAGACAATCCGGCAGCATGAGGGAGGATTTAGCTGCCGTTCTCCATGGGCAGTTTGGATACAGCCGCCCTAGTTTGGAAGCTGAAAGGGTTTAGTAATACGAATGTGCCAGAGAGCACAGTCTGTTCTTTATTACTGGATTAATTTACTAGTGTGGACTATTACCAGCTTCATGGTTTGCAGGTACAAGTGGTTCTATTAAACACCTTTCTAATTGATCTGTTTGAAACACCAAAAATATGTATTATTTCCTTCCTTACTGCATATTTGCCATGATAGATGTTAACTGTCTGCGTTACGATGTTGTCTTTTATCCTTTCCAGTACTGCTGATCCTCCCGATGAGGGAGGATGACCTCAAAGTGACATTTCAGTATGGATTATTACAGTTAACTTATGTGTTTGTAAAATTAATGTTGTTTCCCAAATCCTCTGTTAATGGAGTTGTTTGAGGAAGAGAGTTGTTTCAAGGTTACATTGGGTAATTTTGCTGCTTAGCTTTCCACCTTAAAATTTAAGGTGCTGTTGATTCAAAGTTTTGTCCTATTTCACAGGTGGTCCCCCCCTCTGAATAGCAACAGGTGTGGGAACAATAAATTCAGATGTTTATATATAGGCACTTAGGTAGCTGTTGAAGTTTGCCTTCATTAGTTGACTGTAACAAAGCAAACATTTTTATCTTTGTTCTAGAGGATTTGTGCATTTACTTTCCAGTCCCTTTGCAAACTTTCTACTTATCTCAGGGTTCAGATGGATTTATTTTAATTTGATTTAACCCAATTGTCCTTTATTTTTTCTTTACACAATTTTATTATGGATATAGGGATAATGATAACTTAAAACTTGGGCACACTTAATGTATATGGAGAATTATATCACTGAAGGTAGTGGAGTTACACCCTTGACAAAGCATTGTAGTTAAAATAATAATTAAATCTTAAATAGTTTTACTACAGTGCTTTTGTTATTGAGTATTTGGATGGATTATGTGAACAGCAGCACCCCTCTAAAATTGTATCTGAAAATTAAGGTGACAGCTAGGTAAAGTACTGTTGCAGCAACTTAAACTGAGGGTGTTTTACCTATTTCTTGCAGTTTTACAGTCTCACTGTTTAAATCAAAAATAAAATTTAAAAAAAGCCATACAGTTTATGATGATGACTACCTGGCTGTTGGATAATATATTGATGAAACCATTTTTGTGCACAGTCACCATTTTTACTTTATAGTTGGATGTTTTGTTTTATAAGAGGATCCCTTTGAAGTACATAGGCATTTTATTGGCTTATGTTTTTGCTTTATGGGATTTATTTCCCTTTTCAGCATTTACTAATAGGGGCTGATAAGTCATGAGTAGCATCACACAGTCTCTTTAATACAAGAGGTGGGGCTTTTATTCTAAAAAGACTTTGCTGGGAAACTTCTAAGTTTTCAAGACAGAAATTCACTGGTTCTCTTAGGCAGGCACCATTGTAACAGATCTGTGACTCAGAGTCCCGAGACCAGCAAACTCAGCAACCTTTTTTACTTCACTGCAAGTTTTATGTGTCTCCAAATTATTTTATTCCAGCGTCTGAACTTTTTACACTCCCTTGTATGCATGACATCTGTTCCTTCTCTGTGGGCATTGGTGGTCGGTCCCTGCCCACAGTCTTTATGATTTTTATTTTAAACTTAGTTAGAACAGCATTATTCCTATGTATATTCTTAAAGTGCAAGTCGATTATGTCAATCGCATCATTTAGAAGAAAATGTTTTTGTGTAGCTGTCACATAAAGTTTTAATCCCTTTTTGCATGAGATCTACTCTTTTACAGACTGGACACCTGTCCCGTCCCCCCCCCGTCCTATGCAGGATGGGAGGCTATATACTATCCTTTATCTTTATTAAGATTAGTAATATTAAAGTCAATGTTTTCTGTTACTATCTTTCTAAACAGACACAGTGATTTCAAGCGTGATCTTTTGTTGTAGCGCATGCCAAGGGTCCTCCATTAATGTATGTTTTCCATTTTCCTGCTAGTTTGCTTTTTGCTGCTGCAGCACTAACCCTGTTTTGGTAGATTTACAAGGAGAAAGAAAAACCAAAGCATGTGCTGACATGCTTCTGCTAGCTTAGTCTGGCTAGCATGGGTAACAGCAGTGCGAAAGGCATGGAAATAGGAGTTTTACCTTGTGCTGGCAACCAGAGTGGTTATGTGTTGTCTTTGGGGTGCTTTCACTGTGCTAGCATGTGTAAGACTCTGCTAGCATGTGTAAGACATGCAATGTCTTCTTCTGCAGGGAAGACAATGAACAGCCACCCTGGCTGCTCTCTTACCCCTACCATTTAGATCATGTTAGCTCTTTCTACCATCAAACCTTTTTTTTGCAATGTAGACAAACAAGGACTGGAAGTTTTTCCGGTTTACAGCAAGTTAGGTCTCTCTTGCACCCATTTTCTTGGTGTGTAATGTAGACTTTCAATCTCTTGACTCTGACAAGCCGAAACATTTAAAATTATCTATGCTTTATGTTTCTTGTTCATTGTCTTCCTTGCAGATTTAAGGCTAGGCTTCAAGATTTGCATTACGCCTGGCTCCTCCCCATCTGCAGATCCTGAGCTTGAGGAAAGTTGTAACCCAAGGTGGTCGCTGGTTAGTCTGTTGAAGGAGCATGGGAGTGCTGACCTTTCATGCTCCCAGACCTTCCACTGTGCCAGTTCAACATACTAATCTGGGAGGCTGAGCTGGCCTCTCTTTTCTTTCTGCTGCATTAGTTTTGTGCTAGGGCAGTAAGTTACATCAGCACACATGGTTCAAGGAGCATCAGAGTGGACACAGAGCAGATCAAGTGGGCAGGGGATTAAGATAGGACGTGAAAGTGGTAAGTCTTCTGTTTTCTGTAGATCCACCTTTGCCAGGGTAGGATAAATGAAATGGAGTGAAACAAACCTGAATTGAACCATGAACCATCTGCAGTGAAGGCAGATCCTTATTGTTTAGATTTCTTATTACTAAAAGACTTGTTTTTGTGGACAGAGGTATCGTAAGTATGTAAAAACAGTTCACAGACAACTCAGTAGTATATAAGCTAATCAGAGTGAAAAACAAGAAAAGAGCTTCTGTTTATGGACTGCTTTATTAAGCATTCATTAGACAGCTTTAAACAGATTAACATAAGCTATCCTAAGCAGTTTTTAATCTTTCTTAATGAAACTGATAATTTAATTATAAAAATATTTAAACTTGGACTTTACTACAAATAAGATACCAATAGGGAAGCACACCTAGAATGACTTACCAGCCCTAATGTACAGATTTATTTTATTTTTTTTAGTGGAAAAGAATTTCTGAATAAATGAGTTCACCCTGCTTTCATAGGGTACTGGTTTGCAAAACCAGCAGTTACCATTTTAGGCCAGAAGATGGTCTGGTTTTTCACAATCTATCACTGTTTGCGGGAGGGTGTCTTTAATGTGTAGTACTAAGAAAGGGAAAAGAAACCTAAGAAGCATCTCCTATTCAGACGCTCTGCATGAGCACTCTCTTCTCCAAATCTGTCCTGAGTCTTTTTTCGTTTCCACAATCTGTGTTCATTCTGCAACATGCCTGGTGAGAAATGTATCACATGAAAATAATCCTACTAATCCACAGGTGTCTCCGCGTTGTGGTGTTTTAACCTGTTTCATAACTGTGGAAGTACTTATAGCAAACAGGAACGTGGAATAGAGAAACAAGAATATTCAACTGGAAGTGAGGGATGAATTCTCTGCTTCTTAGCCAGCACTTTTCCATCTCTCGTCGTTACTTTTGTGAAATAATAACTCGTGTCTTGCTGTATCAGCAGTACTTAGAGCACAGGTCAGGAGGTCTCGGTTCTGCTGTCATTTGTGACTTGACCTGTGGTCTTGAGCCAAGTTATTTAATTGTCTGTTTCTTTTACCTGTGTGTGGGGAGAAGGATGCTCCTTAACAGTGCTGAAGGGCTGGTAACACCTCTAAATGTCTTTGGAGGAAGCTGCAAAAAGAAGTAGTATTAGATTTTACTGGTCTAATGTCGGTTGTTTATGATTCTGATACAAATGCCTTCATGCTTCAAGGTTAGCTTAGTAAATGATACATTGCTACGGCACCTTATTTTCTTAAAGTTTGTAAGATTTTGTAAGATTTATTGTTTCACTTTAGGGAAATCCTCTCTCAGCAGATAGTAAAGACCTTAATAAAAGCTGCTGTACAGTAATGAACTTAACAGTGAGGGAACTGGGAGTGCAAGGAGGGGGAAAACATTAGGTTCCCCTACTGTCTAGTATCCTGGGAAGCTTTAGGACCTTCCCTAACTTGATGGTGAAACTTTAAGATCTGAGGGCAGTTGAATCACAACTATATTTACTGTAAGTTGGAGCAGCAGTGCTGATGCTCCTTGTATACTTGCTTTATGCTTACTTATTTGAGTTAATGACTGTAAATTTTAATACATGAACAAGCCTTTGGAACAACGTTTTTCTTGAGGTCTCTTGTACCAAAGGAAAACCGAAGGCCACTAGGGAAAAGTGATGTAGTGAAAGAGCAAGAAAGTGAATTCAGTAGATCAGATCTAATAATATTAAATAAACTTATCAATGTTCATTTTAATCATTGAAACACGTATTTGGCAGCTATTTCTATACAGTAGCAGATCACCTCCTTAACAGGTAAAACACTATAGAGCGAATAGCTTTTAAATATTCATAACATTCACCAAATACAATCAGCATATTCTTCTGTTGCACTTCACAGTACCATTTTAATGTATTAAACTAAAATTATGCAATAACTTACTGCAGCAAATAGCTCATGTTCCATGTAGTATACACCTGATGGGGAAGAAGACACTGCGCTATGGGAGTCTTCATTGTACCCAGGGGTTCAGAGCTGCTGGCTGGGGTCAGTGCCAAGCAAACACAGCTTTTTAACTCTTGAGAAAGGGGTAAATCGAGCTCTGTGTGCTTGGTTCTGTAAGGTCGGTGCTGGCCATAAGAAGGTCTTAATTTTTGTTAGTAGAAACTGGCTTTATTTCATCATTTGTTCTGGTTTCACATATTAATACAGAAAGAGCACTGCATTGGATGGAGAGAGGAATAGAAAACCCTGGCCTTGTGATTTCAGATGTTCACGTGTTTTTAACAGTACCATTTTCTGGGGATACTTCAGTACATTTTCCTTTATCCAAGCATTCAGAATGATTTATGCTTTTGTCGAATAGCTGGGGGGTATTAATTACTGCAATAAAAGCTGTGAGAGCTTATACTGATTTGGGAGTCTTTGAAACAACCTTGCACATGATGACTTGGAGTAGAAACTGGGAATTTTAAACTTGTTTGGAAAGGATTAATTGAGCATTTAAGCTCTTAATACAGTTTATCAGGAAAGAGCAAAAGCAATCCTACTGGTGTCCTACTTGCAGCCTGTGCTGTGAGTTCATGATTATCCAGAATTCAGCAATATCTGGAGAAACACAGCTTGGTTTTATACAATTGCTGTCTACACTGCAAAGGCAAACAGCTCTGCTTTGCCAGTACAACTCTGAGTTTCCCCTGGTGTCAGGAAAATTTAGAGAGCAGGACACAGGAGTGTGTGTGGTTTCTCCACCTAGCTCATCCACCTCTCCCATCTGCTCTATCAGTTGCTGCTTTTTCCTGAGGATAGGTAATTCACAGTTTTGTTGAAGAGGAGGTCATATAATTTTTGTGTGATTTTTAACCAAATTGATTTAGCTTGTGTAAAATTCAATAATAAGATCTGTTCTATGGAATTGGAGATTATTTGTTCAAGGAAGAGTTTGAGTCTGGTGGAAAGCAGAGATCTTCCTTATTTAACGCTTTTGTTTTTTCACTGTTCTATCACAAATAATACAAGCGATACAAAAATAATATATAAACATCCTAAATGCTTTGTTTTGTTTTTTTCATTTGATGACAACAAACTCTTTGGGTTTTTAATAGAAACTGATTATTTAACTTAAAGAAACTTTAATTACCAGTCAATGTACGAAAGGAAGGACGTTTATTGAGTGGCACCAAATTAGGATTTTCTAATAAATTTTTAACAAACTTATTTAGTAACACTAGCTGAGATATGACATTTTCATCATTCAGCTGTTAATCATGCTGTGATTGTGAAGGACAACCCTTCATTATTATTTATTTAATCCATTCTGGGTTCTCAAAGTTCGGTGTACTAGCAGTAGGTTACTTTGCTTTCTTCGTTACCAAATGTGGGACTTTGCCTCGAATATTCAGCAGTGCTGAGTAGAATGCACTTGCCAAATCCTCTTTAAATATTGCTTCTCTTCATGTATAATGCAGTTGTTCTGTGCTTTTGCAACCTATCTTTACAGCTTTACAATCGTGTCTGGTGCTCAGTGCCACCGTGCTTATGCATCCACGGTTTCTATTGACTTCATGATCACGTGTAACATTGGGAAGGACTTGAGCAACCTGAATGTCACTGGCGGTCCTTTCTGGCAGACGGCATATCAGAAAATCAAATATTTCCTGTAATGTTTGTACGGTACACCATAAAATAGTATGTGGCCACTAGGTTTTCATTGTCATTAAATCACCATAATAATAACCACAGAAGTCCTAAATAGGAGTCCTGCTTGTGCTATTACATAAGCATAAAAATGCTAAGTCTGGGTAAACGCAGGGAAGACAGTCTTTTCCCTGAATAATTCCCACTCTAAGAGCAATTCTGACTGATAAGTGGTTCAAGGCAGAATAATTTTTACACAGTCCTCATCTGCTTAAAAAGTTGATTTCATGGTTCCTGTGAGGGGTGTTACAAAGATGTATAATCTTTTATGACTATGAGCTGATTTAGCTCACTTTCAAGAACAGACTTTTTGGAGGTTTTGGGGTGGGGGTTTTTTTGCTAGAAATGCTGCTCTATAATGTCTTCTAAATATTTATTAGTTTCCTCCTCCTTCCTGTTGCTCAAAGCTGCCGTTTTCGGGCTGGTGATGGTAAATAGGGAGACTTAAGCCTTTATTTCTGTAGAAGTTTACTTTTCCAAAGACTTCCAAATTTTTCCACTTGAGGTAGAGGAGAAGGATCATAGTTACATTTGAGAGATGGACAACAGCTTCTTCAGATTTCATGAATGGTCTCTCCTTTTTTCCCATGAAGTTCACATTTTTTATGATGGAGACACTTTACATGATTAGTTACTTTCTTTTTGTGATTTTTTTTTTTTCCTGTTCTACATCATATGAGTTTCATCAAATTGACCAAAATGACTCAGACAACTTCATGGTGTTCTTGAGTTAAGATGAAAATACTCTTCAGTGGCAGCTTACACCATATGTATCAGTTGTCCTCATAATGATGATGCTTTTCCTATTAAAACAGATAAAATGCTATGTGACATCATCTGTATATTTATAGATCCAATTTACTTCAACTATTTGAATCACAAGCATTATTTGGAGCATGGCTTTTTTTTTTTTTAACTGGCTATTTAATATGTCGCAGAAATTTCTCTTAAGAAAGTTAAAGTTCATATAGCTTGTGCTATGCAGGGACTGTCCTTCTTTCATTAGATGTTGAAGTAAACTTAGTCATCCTGAAGATTTTTAATTTTCTGGGCTTTAGGCCCCATAAATGCACAACTATGTTAGTTCAGTGCCCTTCACTGTAGTTCTTTAACCATCTTTGAAGTATCATTAGGAGATCTGGTCATGTGTTCATAATGTGGCAAATTGTTGCATTATATAATCTTTGTTTTGTTAAAACATGGATTTAGAGAAACAACATTTATTAAAAGAAATTGTTGGGTTTGTGTTCCTAATTTTTGTTTTGTTTTGCTATGCCAGAGAAGTTAACTGGATTTTATTAAATATTTCTTCTGTCACTGCACTTTATAGGAGCTCTTCAGGCATCTCTTGAAATATTTAATCTCTCCTTCCCTTCAAGACAATATTTTCAGCAAACACTAATTTATCATTGAAATAAAGCACACTTCTGATTAGTATATTGTTATTTAGTACAGCTATTTATTAATAAATTTTTATACTTCCTTTGCATCTGCCTCTAATATCTACAGATACTTGTACGTGTCTATGATGTACCTCTACCTCATAATCAGATTCTCGTACTCTTACAAAGATGTAATGTATAAATGTCTTGGGGAAACAGGCACAGAAACATTTCTGTAGACATTTAACCAAGTTCTTGCTTTTTTACTTCTATCAATACCAACCTCATTAAAACCCGTGATGATATCTGACATCATCAGCTTTCTGGATATATACTTGCCCCTTTAAACCTCAGTTCTGCAAGTTGGTTGGTGTTTGTTCTCTGTTTTTTACTCTAAGCATAACCGCTTTTCATCCTGCAGCTTATAGATACGTTCTGAAATAAGTGGAATTCTGAATTGCAAATTTTCATGTTTTCTTCACAGAGTTTTTGAAGATGTCAGCAGATATACCATTAAATATTAATATCAAGGAGCCCCGATGGGATCAAAGCACTTTTGTTGGACGAGCCAGTCACTTCTTTACTGTAACAGACCCCCGGAATATTTTGTTATCTGATGCCCAACTGGAAAATGCAAGAAAAATTGTGCATGATTACAGGTATGGCATTGATCGCTTTTACTGCTGGCCCAAAAAAGTCCATGTCAATGATAAGTACATGGTTATGTATTTAAAAGGAAATATTTAAAACACTGTATTCATTGCATCACTCTTTCTTCTTATTTCAGAGCTTGAAGCACTTTTTTTTTTTAAACAAATTTGCTAATGAATGGGGAAATTATGTCATCTGAGAACCCCTATTAAGTACTCTGAAATACAGAAGTGTCTAATTCTGAAAACAGTTAATATGACAACAGAGTTTAAAACTTCCTCTTAGGTGTTATGTTGTTTGAAGCAAGTAGTTTCTTAAATATTTGCAAGGTAAATTTTCGAAGTTTCACGCTAATGACTGCAGAGATTTTAGCTCTACGTTTTAGCTCTAAAATCCATTACAGGTTTGAGTAAATAGAAATTTGGTAATGGATATATCAACTCAGTCAACATAACCACTGCTGGGGGTTTTCACCAGTCCATTTAAAAGCTGAGGATCTACAAGCTAACTATGAGGCTAGATTAACTTAGTATGAACATCGCAAAATCCTCTGATGCCATACTTGTCACTGGAGGTTGCAGCATTTTATGATAGTTTTGCTTTTTGCTGTTGTCTTGTTTTGTTTTTTAACTTGTCCCAAGACAAGGTATTGTGGCACCTGGCTTGACAGAAGATGACTTGTGGAGAGCGAAATATATCTATGATTCAGCCTTTCATCCAGACACTGGTGAAAAGATGGTCTTGATTGGCCGAATGTCAGCTCAGGTACCCATGAACATGACTATCACAGGTTGTATGATGACCTTTTATAGGTAAGTGATGGCAATAAAACACATAAAACATTTGCCTACAAATTAGATGAGTGAAAATCAATGTTATTGTCAAAAGAGCATTTTAGAAGATTTATAATAAATATTTTAAAATGTAAAATTGTGCTTCCTTTTCTCTTCTCTCTCTGCATTCCCTCACACTGATTAATGGTTTCCTTTAGAAGTAGTTGTGAGATAAGCCCTTAGCCCCTCTCCTTCACCATCCCACTTTTCCTCAACCTGGGAAAGTTGAGTGTTCCAAAATCCCATCCTTGTAGGAGAGTTGTATGGAGGACAAAGAGGAGGAGATACCTGGGAATTTCTAACCTTAGAGATCTGGCATGTGGGATGTTCTGTCTGCCAAGTGAGTACTCGGTATGCTTCAGTCCATCAGTCATCAAGTTTTTCCAGCTCCTGTTTGATCCTTCCATTTCCTCAATAGTTCTTGAATCACCAATACAGTGAAGTCCACAGCAGAAGCCAGTGTTGCCTGCTAGTAGACTCCATGTTAGAAATACTTTTGTGACACGATGCTTTGTTAGCAAGAACTGGTGGGAGGTTCAGAGGAAATAACGATAGCGGTTTTGATGCTGAGATTTTACAAGTTCTTGACTCACACTCCAGAAAGGCACAGCCATTTTGAATGGTGCATATACACGTGTGTGTTTAAAAAGCAATCGAGAATATGAGTAAAACCGTCAGTACAGCTGCCCATTCACAAGCACTGCTTCCTGTTAACTGGCTGTTCTTTTATGCATGTTCTGTTATTATCTATCATACTTACAGCAGCTATAAACCTTTTCTTTGCATTATTGGTAGAGTCACTTAGATTCAAAACTAGGTGGTTTATTAGCCTGGAAGACATTGGTTTCTTTGGACCAAACCCTCAGGAGTGCAAACAGGATTGTGTAGAAGTCCTGGGATGATGCAGTGTAGCGTCCATCTTACTGCACGTCACTGGAAGAAGCAAATTCCTTGTTATATCTGTGAGGGCTCTTGGACGCGCAGTAAGGCAACGTGAGTCATGCCTGAACATCATAGCAAGCCTAACATCCTCTACATGGCAGTAGCAAGGAAACAGGAAAAGATGGGTCGGGAAGGAGTTGCACATGCACAGGAAGAAAGGAGGAAGAACAGTAGTAGTGACGGAAAAAATCTAGCTAGTTTATCACTGTTACTTCGGCATCTCATTCAGGTACTGGAAACCAGAGAGAATGAGAATACACTTTCAAATCTCCTGAATCTTTCAATTTTTTGCAATTTAAATAAATAACATATCTTCCCATTTCAGAACCAAAGCCTCATGATAGGCACACACCTTCTACTCTAGCGTCTCCTCTTTGCTTTCCTGCCTGTTACAGAATAATTGGTACAATTACTGCTTTTTCTTTAGCACTCTTGGTTTCCATATCAGCCCTCCAATGAGAACCACATTTCTGTTACCATTCCTGCCTGTGTTACTAAATAATTTAATTAAGTATAAGCTTTAAAGTCCTATGAAAAGTTACTTTAATGGTCAGGAAATAGTTTTCAGTAGCAACTGTTATTTTTGGTGGCCTGACTGAAATTCTGGTGGAGCAGAATCTTCAGTGGTTTCTCCACTGGGGGCAGAGTTTGTGGTCTGAGTACACAAAGAAACACTTTTCCCCTGGTATACTCTCCTAGCCTCCAACTATTTGTGGATCAGGAACTTCCTGATCCAGAGGTCCTTAGTGGATTTCTTTTTCACAAGTTTGTCCCGTTGTTTAAGTATACTACTGGTTTGAGAGCAAAAGCATTCATCCCTCCGCAAGACAGCCCCGTACATTGTGAAATAAATTGACTGTCACTTTTGTTATTTATCAGCATAACCATTTGTAAAATGATTATATCTGTAGTTTAACAGGGACCACATTAGCTTGTTAAATGGGGACTCTGACTTTTTTTCACTGCCCCCACACACACACACCCCCATGCTCACAAGTTAGCACCTTTTTGTCCTAAGACATCTGCATACTGGCACTGACATAATTTATGAGGATTCCTTGGAGCTCTTTTTTTTTTTTTTTTGGATGACTGGTCATCTGGTTCATGCTGTACTGAACCAGATTAATTCTGTGCTGTACCTGTGCTTCTTAAATGTGCAGATCTTTTCATGAAAATAAATTTTTCATTTTGGAGCTAAGTGTCTTTTTATCTGGTCCTACATGCAACTGAATGTTTTAATGTCACGGGGATTTATTAAAACAATGGCATCGTATTAGCTTTTTGAAGACTGAGAAGATAAAGCCTGTCTCCTGAAATCCACTTCTCAGTCATTTATGGAGCTTCCTAAGAGAACTAGCAGGCTGTAAAGGAATAATAACCCTGGAAAAGTATTCTAGAAATTAGAGAGTTTCATATTTCTCTGTGTGTTTTTTATAGAGAGGTTTGCTATAATGCTTTTGTTATTACAACAAACCTTTGTCCCAAGTGAACCTTGCTGTTTAATTACAATGCTTTTAAATTCCATTCTTAGAAGTGGCATGTATTTTCATTATTAAGACAGTATCTCATTGACTGTATTGTTTCACTCAGATAAACAAGAACCTCCGCATGATTACTGCTTGCACTTGCTTTTCTTGATTTGCTGTCTTTTTTCTGTCCTGTTGATTCAACTGTATTTTTAATAATAATAATAATAATTGTTTCTCTTTCCAAGAACGACACCAGCGGTGGTTTTCTGGCAGTGGATTAACCAGTCCTTCAATGCTATAGTAAATTACACGAACAGGAGTGGTGATGCCCCAATTACTGTCAGGTCAGACACCAAACCAGCTAATTCTGATGTGTTTATAAATTGCTCTCTGATATACTGGAATATGGTTGGGCTTTAAAGTTTGAGGTGACAGAGGGATAAGTTTTTTCATCTATGCTTATTATTAACTTGATATGCACAGATGAGAAGTCTGAGAATGATGGAGGTGAGAACTCCATTTCTGCCATTAAAGATAAGCCTAAGCACCTTGATCAGAAGCACTTAACAGCGTAGGATTTAATAGGAGTCTGTGTTGCATTGCGCAGTCAGCCATTTGAAAGTGCCTCATCAGTTTGGTGTTATACCAGGATATTTCTTTGTGTGGACCTTCAGGTGTCTCTCCACGTCATCTTCTCAGTGCCCTGCAGTATGGCACACACCACACTGTGTGCTTGCTTACAAAAAGAGGACCCTTCAGGGAACTGGTCTGCACAGTACTAGTGTCTACTTGAAGGCAAAGAGGGAGACTAAATAGATGCGGAAAGCTAGAAATCATGAACAGGAGACTGGAATTGCAGTGCTTGACTTCCTGGTTTTGAGGCTGACTTGCTTATAGATGTCCGTGAGAAAGCAATGGATTCAAGGATATACAGACACCTCCTAGCTGGGAAGTATGTAAAGTACGTTTTAGGGCAGATTGGCTTGGATTTGGGTGTTTGCAGCATAGCTGGTATACATGTAGGGGTTTCGGTACAGTTGATTTTAATTACTACTGTAGCCGTGGCCTTAGAAATCCAAACTGATTTTATCAGTTTAAGCAATTAGGAAGTTAAATGCAGAACTAAATCCTTCAAGGTGTTCATTCAGGCACACGAGAAAATGCTGAACAGATAGCAATGCAGAACCAGCAGAACCTGATTCAATGTTAAAATGTTGCTTGCGTGTGATTTTTACTGCTAGTGAAAGAGAAGTGTTTAATTCGGTGTTCCATTTGAATCTTCCATCTACATCATATTGCAGTGTCACAGAAAGGTCTACTTCTTAACTTTTGGGGGGGCATAACTACATGTGTAAAATGTAATTATTTTTAAAAGTGACATAAATGTAGTTGTTGTGCATGTGCAAACGCTTTTATTTTTGTTTTAGCCAGCTGGGAACAGCCTATGTTTCTGCTACCACGGGTGCTGTCGCAACAGCTTTAGGACTTAATGCACTGACAAAGGTATTGCTGCTCTTTTTTTTTCCATTCTTAACTAGACTTCGGTGTTCTATGAGATGCTAACGGCTCATTTCTCCTTTGTGTATCCGTGTCATGTTATGCACAGCTCCCAGTATGGAGTTGTAATGGCCGTTGGCAGCTCCCTTCTTTAGATCCCAACCTTATTTCTGCCCCATGTATATGGTTTTATATGTATTTCAAACAGCCTGTCCTCCTTATATGTATATGAAACAGCCTTGTGTTTTGTTAATACAAACTGTATCTAATAAGGTACCTTTTTTGCAGTTTCTTTTTTACATGTCAAAGTAACAGCATTTGAAAGTTAATTGGAGTGGATGTGTAATTACAACAGCGTGGACTCATTATCCCATAAACTGTATAGGTGTGTTTTTAAGGAGCAGTATCACTTCTGCAAACGTGGACATCTACTCTAGACTGGCTGAAGAACTTGTAAAGAGGTGCCGCTCTTAAATGCAGAAAACTCAAATTCTTTAAACAAGTGCAAACACAATCAAGAAAGAAAGGTTCTTTACAAAAAAAAACCACCAGCAAAAAGCTATTTTGTACCCCTCTGCTTATGCTTTAATGTACAGGGAGTGATACAGCATTGACAAGTTATTTGAGAGACTATTCTAAGCAGCCTAATTCAGGTTACACAAGACATTGACTGGATGAATAGCCTCCATAGTCAGTGTCCTTAGATGCAAAGCAGCTGGTATGGATGTTGCTGGTTGTGACCTTGTCAGCAGAGACAGTAAAGTTAAGGTCTATTTAGTGTTGCCGTTGGGCTGACAGGCATGCTCAGAAGCTGGCACTTCTCTGCAGTGGTGCTACTAAATTAAGATTGGTTTTGCCAGTCTGCTGCCACTGCGAGAGAAGTATTTATGACTTACGTCTTGTTTGTTTGTTGTTTTACCTCTGCCCTACCAGTGAGTTTGCACTGAATTTTAATTTAAAGGAACTAAGTCTAGTCTGTCATTAGCGCATGAAGCATTTTAATATGACCTTTGGGAAAGAAAATTATTATGTAATTATTTTTCTTTTTTTTCCTTTTCTTTCTTCCTTTTTTTTCCTCTGTGTTTTTTACAGCATGTCTCACCTCTTATAGGACGGTTTGTTCCTTTTGCTGCTGTTGCTGCTGCTAACTGCATTAATATTCCACTAATGAGACAAAGGTAGGAAAAAGAACAAAGATCACTCATTCTAGAAGAAAGGATGTTATTGAGTTTTTAGATGAGCAAGTTACTAAATAAAGCATGTTATATATCTTTAGCTTGTTTCAGAACCTTGCAAAAACCTCATGCATGATCTTGTTTTGATTGATTGATTGTGACAGAGGTAAAATAGAACATCCTCATTCTCTTCAGATAAATATCCATAGAGTTCTTCAGTCTTAGGTCTCAGAAACCAAGTACCAGTCCTTCAAAACTTGATCACATGGACCCTTTAAATACAAACTCCACTTTGGAAAAATACAGTCATTTCAGAAATGGTGCTTCAAATCCCACATGCAGAAGTTAGTCATAGAAGTCAGGCTCTGCAGTTTTGTTTAATTATCTGAGATTACAAAAATACACACTTTCTCAGAAACAAAATTTCATATGTATTCTGATTTGACTAGGACTAAGAATAGAAGTGGGGAAAAAAAAAAAGCATCCTCTTATAAACACAAGGTTATGGGCAGAAAAGGGAATATTTAAAGTTTGTGTTTACAATGAAATTCAATCCATGGTAGTATTTTGTCTCTTAATAAAAGTTGAGGAGAAGAATAAAGGCAGTCCTCAGTATATCTGCCTTTCTGTCTGCTTCTCACTCCCCTAGGAGTTCTCCCCAGAATGTGTTTAACACCTAACCCTGCACTTGAGCAAAAGATCTAACAGCGAATAATACAGTTACAGAAATGTAGTTTGTTTTGTGCATCCTTTTATACTTTCAAATATGTTCTTAGTGGTTTAAAGGAAAACTCAGACTAGAATGCCAGAGGGGAATTTTCACAGACTTCTGTTTTAGTTTGGTGAAACTAATCTTCCTGTATTCCCTGTGTTGTCTATCAGAAAGGACACACTACTTCCAGAGCAGTCCAGAACATTCCACTTTTCTGAACTGCTTTTTGAAGGAGCCTCTTCCTTCTGTGGACTACAGAAATGATACATCTCCTTTCTTCCCCCTTGGAATGCACGTGACCAGGCTCAAGCGGCAGATTGCTGTTACAAATATTCAGTTGTTTACTTTTCAACATATTTTTCCCCAGATCTTTCTCTGCCTTCTGAAATTGTTGTGCCAAAGACTGTTACAAACGGGCTAACTTGGAAAATAAAATAAAACCCATAATTCTTATACTTGACAATTTTAAGGAGACAACGATAAGGTGACAAAAAAGGTGAATAAATGCACGTCAGTCACTGCTTTATTTTCACCCCTCATTCAACAGGGAACTCAAGTTTGGAATCCCTGTCACGGATGAGAATGGAAACAGACTGGGTGAATCAACAAAAGCAGCTCAGCAGGCAATTACCCAGGTGGTTATATCAAGGATTCTTATGGCTGCTCCTGGCATGGGTAAGAATAACTGCAGTCATGTGCAGCTCCTGATTATCAGTTCCTAATGTGAGAGAGAGCTTAAATTCTGTATAAGTGATTTTTCTCAGAGGCCAAATTACCTTACAGTTACGCAGGCAGTATTTACATTTCTATTAAGAAGTTCCACAAAGAAATGTACATTTCTTACTGTGAAAACATCCAGTGTGTTACACTGAAGTGCAGCAGGAAAGCTCCTGGGGTGCTTCTGCAGAAAAGATACAGATAGCAAAGGAATGGTAGCAAATTCTGCTTGAATGGAATTAGTTTAGTGAAGAGTAGGTGCTTCGACCAGCGCCAAGTTTCTGAGCTCAGGTTTAGTTATGCGTGAAATTAGAAGTTTTGCTTATTGGGAGAATTTACCTCTGTAAATACCAATCCAGTATCTTGAATTGGCAATTTGAAATGAAAACTCAGTTAATGACAAAAGGCTGTGGAAATTGTATTACGGTATTAGTTCATCTTAACAGAAAATGAAAACCAAGTGCCTTTTTCTCCAAGGTTAATGGATTTTTTTTTTCTCTCTTTTGCAGCAATTCCTCCCTTCATAATGAATACATTGGAAAAGAGAGCCTTTCTGAAGGTTAGTCTTAGATAATCTACATATATGTATTTCATATCCTAAGTTGGTATTTTCATGAATTTAAAATACTTTCTGAGTCTTCATATTTGCCTCCCAAATGTGCCTCCGCTCTGGGGGGACATTACTGTAGAGCTTGCTTTACAGCTGTCACTTTCTTTATGCCCTTCTTAGAGATAGCTTAGCTCTTTTTATCACAGTGTAAAATAACATTAAGAAAATATGAACTTTTTTGTTATTTTTATAATTGTTCTTAAAATGCAGCGTTCCTCCTAGTAAATAAACCTTCCTTGTACCAAGATGTGGAATACAGTTTATCAGATAAATATTTTAAAATTTTATGCTTTTTTCTCAGGATATCAATAAGGAGGCTTTGCTTAGCTGCTGTAGTAGCAATTTGACTTTGGAAACAACAACAATAAAAATCTCTTTTGAAAATGATCCTTTAAAATTTACTGGATGAGCAAGTGCAGGGTAGGCATAGAATGGGCATGCTTCATCAAAGATTACATATTTCCTATATTCTGTTTATGCTAATGTAGTGTGAAGTCAAACACCTGGTGTTAGTAAATATATAAACTAAATCAACATTATGCACTGTGTGTGCATGAGAGGGTAAAGAAATAATGAAATTAATTATAGGGTTGTCTAACATAAGAGAAATAGTATTCGGATGAGGAACTCTAATTCTTTACCAGTAAAGGGAGTTTAATCTTCACCAGCTGATACCACGGATTTACTTACTTGGGTAGCTCCAGGCAAAGTCTCTGCCTGTGAAATCCCCCCAACAAGCTGGGAACAATTGTCTCCTTCCTGTTAGAAAAAGTTAGGAAAGAAAGCATGGTCTGAGTTTCCAGACCCTCCCTTGGAAAAGTGATTTGGGTGGGGACTGGGAGGACAAGCAGGGGAAGTTGCCTGGTTTTGTTTGTCTAAGATAAAGCTTTCTAAAATATTTAAATTTTATTTCTTATTATTTCTGCCCTTCATTTTTCTTGTGCAGAGTTAGATTACCCAGTTACATACACCATTTGAAAGTGCTTCTGTATATATAGATGAAGCACTGAGAAGAGGTCCCAAGTGTGTTCCGATTTTAAAAACTTTTTTGCCCTGAAGTGCCTTGATTTTTTTTTTTCCCCCCTTGCTAACAGAAAACACTATTGCTCAGAATGTAAAAACAGGAAGTGTGGTGTTTGAGTTTTAGCGTGAAAGTCTGTGTGTGCTGCTTATATCTCCTGGAAGAAGTGAGAGTGCAGTGCATCCAAATACGCTATTCATCTGCAGTACAAAGCCCTATACTGATTTGGCTAATTCGTGATCGGTGGTTTCTTTTGACCCACACCCTGTTTGCCGAGTAGCTTTAAGCAGCTTGTGATACTGTTACATTCTTGAGAATGTATTAGCCGGGACACTAACCCGTGTTTAAAAAAAGAAAAAACTCCTCATAAATTTAGAGCAAAGATTATTTTATATGTGTTTGACATGGGAGAAATGTCACAAATGCTATCAACTCACCTGGCAAATACATTTGTGAAGAAGTTGCAACAATTCTCAGGGTTTGGAGACAAATGTCTATTGTTTTTGTGTGGTATAATCAATATAAGGGTGTTGTGAATTTTTCAGATCAGCAAAAATGAGCGATTTCTTCAGTGACTACTCAGTGGTCTTTGGTACCATCATGACCGTTTATGCTCACCTGTTCCTCCCCCTCAGCCTCAAAGACTGTGAGTTCAGGTGAAACATTGCTCTGCAGGTAGTCAGCGGTAACACGTTGTAGAGATTAGTATTAAAACCATTAAGGAATGAGCTGCATTTTTAACAAGCAGCCTCTGCATGTTCTCTTGAGGTTTCAGAAGCACCATTCCGTTTGCAGTACTCCAACACCATCCACACAACGCTTTACTAACTCATTTTCCCTAGCCTTTGCTTTGTACACCATCACGTTTGAAAATAATTCTTGTATGCTTGCCAAAGCCTATTAAGCAACACACAAGGCCAGAAAATAGTCAAATAGCTGTGAAATAATGAAGAAAATAGAATGATGTTCTGCAGTGAGATAAAGAAATGCTTCTGGAATGCTGGTCTCAGTGATAGCAGGCTATCAGCCTCTGGTATTTGAAATAAGATGTAGGTTATATAGCGCTATTCATCCCCCATATTCTGACATTGGTTTGCACAAGGACATTTTGGTGGTAACATTAGTATGAATAAACAATATTCCCAAAAGTTATTGCTAGAAAATGACTCAAGCACATACTTACTGCTTCAAAAAGAATCTAATTATTTCTTGAATTGAAAAAATATTTTTTTATATATATGTGCTTTTGCTATAGGTTTCAGCAGTGGCTTTGGGTGCCTTTTATGTGATTATGCAGTGTAGTAGTTCTTGACTAGGCTGTATAATGTCCATGTTCATTACCCCT
The DNA here is from genome assembly GCF_000699105.1 of Pygoscelis adeliae. NCBI lineage: Eukaryota > Metazoa > Chordata > Aves > Sphenisciformes > Spheniscidae > Pygoscelis > Pygoscelis adeliae. Next base: position 105,758 of record NW_008824283.1, on the reverse strand, counting down.
ACTGACATTCTTTTGACTAGCTTTGTGCAGAGCCGAGTTACTTTATCCACTGCAGCAGGAGGATCCATGAACAACCTTGCTCTGAGGCACAGCATTTATAGATCTATTTTAGTTACACGTAACCTTTCTCCTAAGGAAAGAAATTGTTTTTTCCATAGGAACTTCTGCAAATTCCAATCGACACTGAAGTTTTAATTTATATTACTACTCTTACAGCTTCGGCTACTGTTTCTCTCCTATTCTGCATACTGTATCAACATTCAAGTTGATTCCAGAAATTTCCTCATATATCCTTAAAACAAGCTCCTTGAGGTCTCTTAGTTTGCAACTAAAATATGTATTCAAAACTGTTGCAAAACTGGAACAGAGAGCCTTTTTTTTTAAGCATCGTTCTTGAATGTCTTATGCCTTCAAGTCCTCCATGCATTCCTAATTTAACTGTCGTTTCATTTATTCATTTATTTGAAAACAGGCATAGCTAGCCTGGGAGAGCTGACAGATTTTGAGATCCAACAATGAAAGGAAGCAGTTAGAAAAAAGCTGATTCTCCTTATGGCTTTTGTTTGCTTAATTAGCATTTTTCCGTTTGCACTAACCACTAAAGATGCCGTAAAGACATCTGGAAATTAAGTCTTAATTCATCAGGACCTGCCTTCTTCCGGAGTTAAATGATAGTTCTCTAACACAATAAACTCTTCTGCTGTCTTGTACTTCTTTTTATCTCTTTGTAGGGATGTACAGCCTGCATTTGAGTTTTGTTTTATTGTTCTACATTGTTCTCTGGGCAACTCCAGTTCTTAATATTGACCTCCCAGTGTTAAGTTTTACCTCGCCATCTTTCCTGATCAGCGCAGCCTGGTAACGTTCTTGAAAAATAAAGGCTGGAACTCAGATCAAGTACCCTGGCAAAAAATGTTCCGCCACATGAAATAGATGTTTATGTTGTACTAGTAGACACGTCTCTCTCTCAGATTAATGACCAACTCTGACAAAAAGGCATGAAACCATCTATTACTCTCATGACAACCTCCAACAGTCTTTTCCGTTACAAAATCGTATTTGGGGCTTTTCTGTTATGTATCTCGGGTCCCACTCTCACACTGCAATGCGTAGCATCCCTCTCCCTTAATTCTCCTCAGAGACTGAAGTCATTTGCAGTACAGAGTTTGACTTGCGTTCCAAAATATGTATAGTATTTACCAATGCCACAGTCCTACATCCCCTCCACTGTCAGTCACACCATCTCTTGTCATGAACTCTCCGGTGTATAAAATGTAAAGCGTTTTGAGTGAGTTTATCTCAGCCGAGAGTCAAATGACGGGTGTGTTCAGTGGAATGCCAGAACAGCGGAGCACTGCTGTATTCACTCTTGATCCTTCTTGCTATTGCTGTCTTTTTCCATTTGTTATCTATTGTTGCAGGTTATTGCTGAACTGCACCGTTCTTCCTGCACTCATTTCTGGATTACAGATTGACGGGGGGGGGGAAGAAGCAATCTTCTACATCATTTCTTCTCCCTCAGGCTCTGGAAAAACTTAATCCACACACAGGCCCATTTTCCATGCCTCTTACGCTTCTGTCACCTTCCTTAGCACCAAGCTTTGTCCTACTAAGCTTTCTATGTTTCTTTTTTCTATTTCTACTCTCAAATAGCGCCCACCTTTTGTTCACCAGTTTCCCCTCTAACTCCTACATCTTGAGAAATGCTTCTTGCAGAAAAAAAAAAATCATCTTGTTGAAAACATCACCCACTGTAACGTGATTTTTAACTCATTAGCTGTTTTGTTTTAAAATCAACTTCCTGTTATCATAGCAGTTCTGTACTTACTGGAGACACTGATTTTATTTTAGCAATAGAAGGCCATTGCAGCGGTGTTGTTTAAACAGGTCTGGTTTTATTTCATTAGCAATTAATTTCAACTAAAATTCTAACATGGGGGGGCAGTAGATTCCTAAATCACTTAAAGGCCTACAAGAAAACTATCATATTTCTTGGCATATGTTCAAGTTCTGCAAAAGTTATAGTAATGAGGAATATGCTAAAAATGCATCCATAGGTTGTGTTGCTTTCTCAGCCTTGTTTCCCCACTTCTTCTACCCCTTTTTCCTTTAATAAAAGGTGAACTCTTGCAGAACTGGAATGTGCCAGACCACGCTACAGGGGCAAGTTCCTACACATCAAAGCAAATCATAAGACAGGAGAAAGGGCTGAGAGGCAGACTTACATTTTTCCTTGACACCTCCCTTATTTATGGTTGGTGGCTGCAGTTGCTGTTACTCACAAAGTAAATCTCCAGTTGTAAGTTAAAACCATTTGATGTCAGTGAAGAGATAGGAGCTGTAACCAGACCTAGCTCTTCTTAGGGATGCCTGGGCAGAATTCACTGTGCCCTTAGGAGGTGTGGCAGCACCTCGCACCTGCAGCACCACTCCAAACATTGGCTGTGTTGCTAGCTACTGTGGGCTTGTGTGACTCAGTGGCCCATGTACGCGGGACCAGGTCATAAGTAAAACAGTCAACCACCTATTGTAGTTTCTAAGGGACAGTTACTCAGGGAAACAGTGTACATTGATATCACTGGGAATTTTCTTTTTACTTTGCAAAGGGATGGGGCTCTCAAGTTGGAGCTCAGCTTTAAGGTATGCTGGTAATTGTTTTGCCTTCATCGTGTCCAAGCATCTTTTAGCTGCAGTCTGTCTCTTACAATACAAGCATTCCAGGAAGGTGGGAAGAGAGGGGAGAAAAGATACCATACTCACTGTGTGTGGTTTATTTTTAACAGAGATTTCCTTGGATGAGTGCTCCCATTCAAGTTGGATTAGTCGGATTCTGGTAAGTGATTTCTTTGGGTTGTGTCTGCTCTTTTAAGAGATACTTGTAGGTTTTTTGGAGGAAGTAGCAATATTTGCACTTTGTTTAAAGAAAAAAGTTGAGAGAGTTAGTGAGGCTACAGCAGTTACTTCACTTCCATATCTGTAACTGATAATACCATATTAAAAAAAAGCCGTTAGTAATGAAGAAGCTGCCAAGAAAAGCAGAGGGAGGGAGAAAGAAAGGGGGTGGCAAAAAAGGCATGTAGCAGCTCAATTACAAAAGGCGCTTTGGCTGCTACCTCCATAAACAGTAATTGGAATCTAGTCCTGTAGGTTGATAAATTCTTGGAACATTTGCTTAATGGAGAGTTTCATTTGCTGTTGTTTAGCATTTTATGTTGCAATGTGCACCAATGCAAAACACTGAAAGGACATCAAATGATAATTTTATACACATTTGTAAGAATGGTATTGATGCATTTAGTACTACGTAGTAGGTAAATGATTTCATAAGGTATAACACAGTGAGAAATAATAAAGGTTACATAGCACTTCATGGAGCTTTACCTCACTGTATACAAAAAAAAGCTTTCTGCCTAGAAGACCGTGCATAAGGGGTTTGAATTTTCTTTTAGCACCCTAAATTTTGTAAACCCATTTTTGTCTCCTCTAGTCTTGTGTTTGCAACACCCCTGTGTTGTGCACTGTTTCCTCAAAAAAGGTACGTATTCCTGTTACATTATTCTTATTTTAATGTTACACTCCCAGATGCATGCAAGGTACTGCAACAAGACAGAAACAAGTGGTCATTGCCTCCTAGAGCATACAGTCTTAATTCCCATATAACAAGTGTGATAAACATGAGAATATTCAGAAAAGTAATAACTATGTTACTCATCAGTAATATATAATAGTTAGATTGGGCTCATTTGTTTACAAACTTCTAGCAGCTTGAGATGCAGCTGCATATGGATAGTAAACGAGAGATTTGGGTGAGTAGTTTAACCATGCTCTTTCAAAGTGAGAAGTTTGAGCTTGATAATAGAGTTGGGAATCACTGGAATGATTCATAAAAAAAGGCAAATGTGGTCCAAACAATATATTCATATCCAGTAAGGTTATGGCTTCATTAAATACAGTCGGAGCCCATTTTGTTTTCAGCTGGAAACTCCTCTGGTTATACAGAACAGCACTTGACTATACGTGCTTATTTGTAATTTGATTAATATTTTTCCAGAAAGAATTTTTCATCAATACACAAATAGCTCAGTACTGAAAACTGTCTTAGAAACAATATTCACTATAGCTGAAATCATAATGAAACCTGGATGGGTTACCTACAAATAAAGTTAGCTCAATTGCAGTACATAGTAACATCAGGGTCTTAAATTCAACTAAGGTTGAATTTATCCCTCCCGTATCATTAGTGGTTGTCTAAACTTGACAAGCTGCCAAATGTAGCTTAAACAATGCAAGCTGGAGCTGAATCCATTAAAATACTGAGCAACTAAAGTAGCTTTTGACTTCCAGAAAGCAATACCTAATTCTCATCCGATGCAATTGTTTGAGTACAACAAAGCAGACACCATGTTTCCCTGCCTGGCATAGAGTAGAGAACTGTGGTAAGTAAGTGTCACTAGGCTGCCTGGAGATGACTTTACAAACTAGCACAGCAAGTGTGGTACAGTTCTTGATTTTAACCAGGGCTCTCCATTTCCTCCAGACCTTAAACTGTATTTGAGAAATTGCAGCTGTTTAAATCTCCTGGCAGCTTAATTCACTTTACTGTGAGATTACTCTTACAAAAATAAACCTTTTATTCAACTGAATAAAATCAGGCAGTAAGTTAAATAGGCAAATACATTACATCTAATAAAAACACCTTTAGGAAGGTAGGTTTCTATTGCCAGCAACAACCTCAAGCAACTAGGTAGACTCCTACCCTCGTGGTAGTAGCAACAGCCATTTCTTGACTCTAGAGACTGTCTTATTGCCTTTTAAGCAGGGATTCATTTGCCCCTGGCCTGTAAGCATGATTCCTTCATAAGAGGTTAAAAAAATATCTGAAAATTCTTTTCACAATCCAGGAAGTTTAACCAGATGCATCGTCCATCTTATTTTACATTCAAGTGCTTGTTATATATAACCATTTTACTGTTTCTTTTGCTTAGTTCTATGTCTGTAACACGCTTGGAGCCAGAGTTGCAAGCCAAGATCCGAGAGAACAGCCCTGAACTAGAACGTGTATACTTTAATAAAGGATTATGATTCAAGGAAGGGAAAATATCTTTCAAAGGAGGATCTTGTCAACTTATTTTTGAATCATGTGCCAACATAGTTGAAGATGAGAACTCACTTTTAACTTGTCCTTTTGTTAAACAAGTTTGATCATCCGCATTATTTTAAAGATTCTCCTCATTGTAGTGTTTAAGTTACAAAAGGTCATTTTGTCCACTTTGGTATCAATTAAAAGTTTAACCATACATATCCAAAAATGTTTACATAAGCTCTCAAGCAGCTACAACAACAATAAACAAGCACACAAAGAAAAATAGATGCTATTATATTGGATTTGCCACCTCTTCCAGTAATAGCGGGGCAGGGATCTCTTTGTGAAAAGTCATAGAGCAACTGAACGAAGTTGCCACCCTCTGCCAGCAACAGGACGGGTAGCTGAACGTGACAGAAGGTTGTGCAGGAAGGGCTTTTTACCAGGAGGTTGATTAGGTTGTAGGTTTTCCCTGTTGGCACAGAACCGTTTCTTTAAGGTAGATGTTGAAGGAGCCTGGTACTGTTCAGCAATGCAAGCTGCTTTCTTCCGCAGGTCTAGTTTTACCAGCATCATGTTGTTCTGCAGTTCTGCCAGCGTTTGGTCCTGAGAAAGGGAAGGTAATACATATAAAGATAGGACAAGTTGCCTAACTCCCTGGTTACTATGAACTGAAGAGGATAAACTGCCTTTGCCAAAATTCACTAACTGGTGTGCTAAATAAGGCCATGCATAAAAGCTTCTACTGTCAACAGCGTAGCAGTGCAATAACGAAATAGGAACAGTAAGGCTAGGAAAAAGCTGAATCCATCCTGCTGCAAACATGCTGCCATAGCAACTGTGATAGAGTGAAGTAGATAAGGAAATGAGAACTCTGAATTCTCCTACTTTAAGTGCAGGCTGTCAGTTAACTGAACAGGAACAATGTGGGTCTCCTTTGGAGAGTTAAATATGCAGTCTGACTCAGCCATTGAAAAAATCAGCAATATAGCTCCCTTAATGTAATAGACAGTATGTGGCTAGAGGAAAAAGTCATTTTTATTTGCAGCTGCAAGAACCTAGGTTATTCTGCCGATTATGGCAAAGTGCATAGACTAAATCCCCCTGTGCAACCCACAACAAAACAGACACATTACCTGTCTAGCCAGAATGTCATCACACATACAGAGGGCTTCTCGAAGTTTCCCTGCACTTGTACTGTGGCAGCATGCCCTCTCTGCAGACTGAAGAGACTCCCCAAGTTTTTGTAATTCTGAACGCAGCAATCTGACATTCTACAAGAGAAAGAGATTTGATGCAACAGCTAGCTTTGACATTACTCTGCAAACAAAGCCACTCGAGGGTAATTCAGACATGCAGTACTGAGGGAGGATCCCTCACCATCTGAGTGAGGCACACTAGGATCACAGATACCACAACCTTCCGTATCTCTAGTAAGGGTTTGTTTTCAACAGACCCGTTTTCAACTTCAACCATTAGTTTAAAAACCTGGAAACAGCAGCTCCAAACACCGTTTAAACTGGCAACCACCTTGCCCTGCAAGTGTTCCTTTCCGTAACAGAGATGGAGTTACCTTCTGTCCATCTTCCAGCTTCCTGTCTACATCCACAGTAATGGGTCTGGCGGAGGGAGGTGGCTCCAGTAATTTCTGGTACTTGCGCAGCTCTAGGAACAGACAAGACGTAGTGGGCAACAGTACACTCATAAGCTTTCAGCTTTTCTGAAGTCAGGACTTCCCTTGAGACAAGCTGCCACAGGCAAGCTGAGAAAAGCTTTGAGTTTGTGTCGACAGGCACAAACGTTCCAGGCTTCTCCCTTTCAGTTACGCAAAGGGACTTTAAAATTTGAACAGGGAGATGATCCTGCCCCAAAGTCCATTTTCCTGTGAAAATGAAGTGAAACCCTGTCCATCCAGCACATTATTCCTATCATCTATAACTCAGAATAGTAGTTTCAGGATGTCTGAATCCAATGTACCCTACTGAAAAAAAGTATCTCTAACCATCTACACAAGGATTGCTTGGGCATAGTTCAGAACCAGCGCAGCATCACTGCCTTACCTGCTGTTGCGGTATTTAACTCCATTTGACGTTGCTCCAGTTTGGCTTTAGTATCTACCAGCTCCTGTTGCAGACTGCATGAGGTAGCCACTCGCTTTGATCGACGCAAGCTTTGCCCCGAGTCCTTTTGCTTGGTATCCAGGCTCTCCAATTTTTGTTTTGCCTCCTGCAGAGCAGTTTGGAGCTCCTCAATCTTCTCATCACGCTCCTTAGAAAGCAAGTTTGTTCAAATATTCAACAAGATTTTCTTAACACGGCTTTTCTGAAACTTTCAACGTCTTTCTTCCGGGAGACACTCTCAATCACACACTTCACATGTTGGACCCAGCCTTTGAGGTCCTTCAAGCGAAAACAGTGAACCCATTTTCTGGGAGCCTAAACCACTTTTTTTACAGCCTCTAAAGACAAGGGATTTTTTGAGAGTTGGCATCTTCAGAGAGGTTTGCAACAAGTCCCAGAGGCCACTCAAATGCCATAGCATGAAAAATACAGACAGGCCCATACCCATCATCAGAGCTAAGAGTAAGAAGAGAAATTCACAGAACTTTTGTTAATCTGAAGAGTGCAAAGCAAGCCACTGGCAGTAAGAGTAAGGAGGGAGAGAATCATGTTGAACAAGTAGGAGTCAGAATGGTTGCACATTAGCTTCCAGATTAAGGGCTGAAAATTAGAAAGCCTAGTGAACTCCATAAAGCAGTAGACAAGAAGCGAAAATTGTGGGTCAAGCTATCAAATAACGTCACAAAAAATACCACAAAAAGCAAAATCTTTCCTTTCAGTTTGCATAAGTCACCTTCCCGGACTCAAGTACCCCAAGTCACCTCCCAAACCACTGCCACTTTCCTGATGTCATTTCATTGCCCTGAACAAACCTGGATCTCCTCCTGGTAATAGTCGGTCAGTGACTCCTTCAGGTTATTCAGTTTATCCTCGTACAGTTCTTCCAGCAGCTCCTTCTGAGCATCCACATGTTGGCTACAAAGAGAGCAAACAACATGTCAGGGTCTGGCAGTTCGTGGTACTCTAGCTCACCCTGAACAAGGGGAGGGAGATCAGCATAAGCTGTACCTGCACCATTGCTCCTTCTGTTGCATGTGCTCCAGCATCTCATTGCAGATCTCCTCACGGAGGCGCATTTCTAGCTGCAGCTTCTCCTGCCGCTCTTGCACCAGCAGTTCTCGTGCAGCTTCCACTACACGCAACAAGTCCTGCAAGAAGGACACAAACTCCATTGCCCACACTGCACAACAGAAATAAGACCTAGAGTAAACGTGCTGATCCCATATCTGTAGGCAGGGGCGATCTAGGTTTAACACCATTTGACATTGCTCCAGATTCTTTTAGTCACTTGGAAAGAGAAGTTGCTGGGTTTGCTCTTAATTCCTCTCCCATGAGGTGGCTTAAACACTGCACTCCAGATGGAGCTATCTCCAGAGCAGCTTCCCCTACTGTACTGCCCAGGGCTGCAGCTGCATTTGTTACCTTGACACATTACAACTCAAGTCTCTGTAGGTATGTGACTTCCATCTTGATCTTTCAGCTATTCCAGCTGCCTGCTTTGAGTACCTAGGAAGTTCGATTATTTTTCCTCAATCTGTTTTGCCTGTTTTCTGATCTCTAGATATCCCTTGCAGAGTAGGGATTATAGGTCTGCACCTGAGCTCTAACTGTCCCTATTCCACAGATGACAAAGTGTTTCCAAATTAAGTATGTGCTTCAGATTTAGACCAACTGTGGAATGTTTTCCTCATGGATTCCCAATTTCCTGGGTCCCGTATCCTTCTGAGGTTTCCTGTCATCTCTTGGTACAGTGCTGAGCTCCAGCCCCACCTCCCAGGCCAAAGCTAACAGTCATGTTCTTGCCCCTCTATCCATAAAGACTGTAAAATAAATCACAACCCACCTCCTTCTCATACATGGAGACATCTGCTTCATCCTCACTGTCTTCTGATTCCACTTCTTCCTTTGCCGCTGCCTCTGGGCCCTGGCTGGTTTGCCTCTTGTGCTCTTTGATGATTGATTGTATGGACAGAAGTCCCAGCTTTGTGGGAGGCGCCTGAACAAGCTGAAGGAGAAAAGGCCATCATTACTAGTCCGCAAAGCCTGGAAGTTGCTTAGTCTTTAAACACGGCACTTCTCTGCAACCTGTCAACCCTTTCAGTTTAGCAGAACCTGGAAATACTGTAACGGCAAAACCCACTGGAGAAGCATAGGGAAGACTTGCAAGCATTCCCGCTGCCTTGTGATGGGAAGGGGCCCATTCCCACAGAAGCAGGATGTATCCTGACCATGCCATGATCCTGGTGTGTGCTACTTACCTGGCTGGCAATGGCTGAGAACTTGGCTACATACAGAGTTTCATCATATGTAGATGCGCACTGGTTAATGTTGACAATCATGCAAGAGCGCCCACGTCCAGTGAAAAAACCCTGGAACACACGGGTTAGCTTGCTGTCCCGGAAGGGAACCACAGTCTGCTTCAATCTGTGGGGAGAGACAAGAGTGAGCCCACGGGAAAGCTTGCCCACACGCTCCCTACGGAGTTCTGGATACTCACTTGGACTGCTGGTTCTGGCGCAGGGCAGCAATGCAGCGACCCAGTGTGTGGAGGGAGGTATTGATGTTGTTTGCTTCTTTCATTCGGTCCCCACTTTTCTGGTCTTTGCAGCGCTCTGACCCCGCAAGGTCACACAGGGATAACCTGAAGAAAACACAGGTGATATTCACATGACCTACTAGGTTTGTCCTGTTCTAGCCAGGTTTACAATTCAGACACCCTGCGATCACCTACCCTGCTTCCCCATAAGGGCACAGAAAGCTCTTTCGGGGTGTATGGGCTACTGCTGGACAGAAAGGCCTACCCTAAGTGTAGGGGTTACACAAGACAACACCAACATGAGCTTTGCGGTGTCAAGTTCAAAGATGCTTTGCCAGTCCTCAGGACAGCTGCTTCCCGGATACTGAGACAACCCATTTCCAGATAACTACATCCCAGGAGCAGGCATTGGCAGCACTCAGATCAGCCCTGCTGCAAGGGCAGGGTTACTCACGTTTACCTTCATTCAAAAAGCCCGAGAACCACCTCAAGTTGTACTTTGCAGTACTCCTCACAAACTCCTCAGTCAGTTCCAAGACTTAAGAGTGGGAACATTTACTCTTTCCAAGTACTTTCAACAAGACCTTCCTCAAGATACTTCCCATACCCCAGATCCACAACAAAAGAGACAGGAAAGTTGAATCCAGAGAGAACACCCCCAAATCCTAGAGAGCATGAAACTTACTCGCTGATTTTTGGAACAGTTTCACTGCCACCTCTTTGCAAGTGCAGAATCCGAATGGAGAAGACACTGTGACTGTAAAGAAACATGCAGATATTTTAGGAGGGAAGTGCAACCTTTAAAAGCCCCTCAGAATTGTATGTCTGCCTAAACAACCCCCCTCCCCCATCAGACCTGCGACTGGAGTTCTGGTTCATGTGGGTGCTAGCAAAACTCTGGTTTTTCCGACCCAGTTTCAGGAGCTTCCAGGCCTCATCAGCATCCCGGACGTTGATCCAGTTCAGATCTGGAAAAGCAGGCACGCATTGGGCAAGGCAGTTAGGAGACTGGCAGAAAACTTAATTATCTCGGCCCCAACTTCACCATTGCATTTCCTTGACATTAACAAACTTAACATTCCCGTCATCCAGACATCTGAGACCTCTGAGAGGCCGTAGAGGCCATCGTGCTCCCCAACACATCACTGCTAAGCCACCCACCCACTCAGTCCTCAAGTCTCCCTAGCAGGCCACTAAAAATATCTTTCAGGTGAATCTTACCTTTCACGTAGGGGTTGCCAGTCTGGTCTTCACAGAGCCGCAGTGTCTGCCTCTTGCGGTTCTGGCCAGGTAAAGCTGGTTCTAACAAGTCATAGATTAACTCATTGTAAATCTCAAAGAAGGAGACCCAGATGGAGAACTGCACGTCTCCTTTGTTGGTGAGTGAAATGCGATCCAAGTCAGCCCAGCGAGGGCCCAGTTCTGGGGAAAAGATAAAGGGGAAAGAAAAAAGTAAAAAAAAAAATCAGGATTGCAGGTCCAACCCCAATGGGTTGGGGTCCAACCCCAATGATTTAGCTATAGACTGAGATACCTTTCTTCAACAGGAACACTACCCCTGACTCAAATCTATTCTATATACCTCCTCCCATTTGGACCTACACTAACGCCTGTCCCCAGTCAGACAGCCTAAGAGCCCCTTCAACAGTATCCTCTTGTGTGTAAGGACTTTTTGTACACTTGATCTTGACTCCAGAAATATAGGATATTTCAAACATGAACTCTTCCCAGTATAAGTGAAGTTTTAGTCCTTGTTAACCTCAATTGCTCCATGCTTCTGGATACCTAATGAGCTAGTAGTTCCTAGGTTTGAAAGTCTGGGCACAAGTGCTCAGTGCAACATGTCACTTTAGCACCCTGCTTTCAGCTATCCCCGTTGCATGGCATTCAGCTGCTCAATAACCATATCCCTCGAATGAAGTAAGTGGGTATCAAGTAACTTTTCATTTCACAAGGCTTGAGTTATTATGCAGTGGTGAGTTCTTCATGTGTTGGCAAGATATACGTACAAAGTTCTTCAGGCCCGATATCCGTATCTTTCAAAGGGAAAATTGTGAGACTACACCACCTTTGCTCCCTTACCCACAACACAGCACCCAAATAGCCATCACCCTTTCTTCCCCCATCCTCCAAAAACAAGCAGCAGGTAGCAGACAATAGGCTTCCAGACATGCCTTCTGTCTGGCTGACGTCTGAATGGTTGGTGAGCTGGCTAGATGAAGAGAGGCCAGCAACTCCGCTGTCAAAACTGCCACTGGTGGTGGCCTGGAGCTGAGATTCGGCACTACGGCTCCTCTTCAGTGGCGTTAACAGCTCCTCCTGGAAGGAAACAAAGAACGTGAGCATGTATGTAGTATGACACCGTCCTTTCCCTATTAATAAACCTCCTAGAAGCCACATGCTTACCTCCAACAGACCCCCCTGCAGCATGGTCTGCTTCTTGGTCTCTTCCTGTCGCACCTGCCTGCTGTCCAGCCAGATGACCTCATTGGAGAGGGAAGGCTTCAGATCCATGGCTCGGTACAGCCTGTCCCCCACACTGTTGAAGATGACTGCTAAGGAGCGGGGCAGAATCCCTCCATCTTTGTTGCTGCCTGGAGCAAGAACAACGGCAAGCTGAGGATTCACGTGTAGAAGCAGACAACTCCTGTCAACAGGCTGCTAACACCTAGTGCTTTCCTTACCCTGAATAGTGTGAGTCTTCCCTGAATTGGTGATGCCATAGGTGTAAACCAGCCAGTTCTGCCCATTCAGTACATCCTTTACCACCTGCTTCATTGTCTCATCAAAGAACAATTTCTGCCCCACATCTGGTCCAAAGATCTGCAGACAAGACACACGAAAAATGGCCTCATATAGATCTTTCCTATCTTTTGACTGCTGATGGTTGTTCCAGTGATATTGCGTAGTCCCTTGTTCCCTCCACTAGCCCCACATCGCGAGCAACAGACCCACCAGTAATTCCAGTCCAAGCCACCTACAAAAACAAGCTGGTCGCTCATTTAATCCAGTAACATCTGATATCATTACAGCCTCATGAACAAAACAAGAGTTTGGCATTTGCTGCCAAAAAAGTTGTCAGGATCAGCTTAAAAAGAGAAAAACTAAGGAAACAGCAACAGAAACAAACTTAAGTAGAGAGGATTGTAGGAGACTACATAGTTCACGCAGTGCATTGGAATCAGCATGTATTAGTAAGCCAGCTTTTCAAGCTGTAAGGCTGGTTTAAGCTTGAAAAACTTCCAGATGGATTGTTTGTCCCAGTTACCTACCTGGGTGAAAGAGAATCTATGTGCTGCTTGTCCCACTCCACGTTCTGTGCTCCGCATGGTGAAGGAGTCCTTAGGGGCTTTTAGAAGAAGGGTGTCTGAATTCTCGATGCAGACACAGCCCTAAAGAACACATAAAGTCCCATCATCGCAATAGCTTCCAAGAGGCCCTAACATGGACAGCAAAGGATAATAGCATCTCCCAGCAGGCACACGGGCATCCAGCTCAGAGACTACTTCATTCAGTGTCTCACCTGGTCTTCCCCTTTTTCCACTTCTGTAGATTTCAGAGGTCGAACTCTCAGATACACCTTTAATTTTCCATTATTGTCTTCAGCTACAGCCTACAAAAATCAGCACAGGTTAAACGCGGTAGCCAGAGAGGCAGTACACAACCATCCATCAGAACACTAACAGGAACCAGAGCACGGAACACACGTGTGGCTACCCTGACTAGTGCTCAGTAACTAATGGACACTTCTCTGGTCCCAAAGTCCCCAGCAATGCCAGAAGCTTTCTTAGGCACTTCCAGGCACACTAGCATTTCTTCTGTTTATCTAGTGAATCAGACCAACAACCTGAAGACCTGACAGCAAAACCAGCCCCCGGACCAAGCACCACACTAAGAGGCATCGTGTTAAGAGGCACTTACTGACTGTGCCCTTCGTAGTACACCGCTCATAACAGGAACTGCCCCCCGCAGTGCAACAATTTTTTCTAGCCTCCTGTGAAGCATCTCTGTTGGCCCTGCATCGCAACACCTTTGTGCAGAGACACGGCGGCCACAAGTCAAAACACTGCCCTGTTTGTGACAGAAGAGCTCCAGCCTCACCTGCTGGGAGCCCTCCAGGTTTGGAGAGATAGCAGAGAACTCCGACAGCAGGTCCTTGCGCACATTGGCCCCAAACCCTGTTGCTGTGGATTCAAGAACAGGGGAAGCTGCAACATCCTCATCAGAGAACAGCCCCGGGGAGGCAAGTGCTTGCGCCATCTCAGCTCCTGGAGAAAAAGGGGCACAGTGAGGATAGGGTAATGCTACAGCAGTCTTCCGGGAGTCCAAGCTTTGCTCCCCACGCATACACCCCACTACGCGCAGTCTGCCACCACCACCGGATCCGTCCGTTCCCCACAGACACAGACTGCCACACGGAACCCTCCACACGCACACTGACACGCAGGATGCCGCTGCAAATGCACGCACACCCCCCACCACCACACAAGACCCCGGACACACCGCCTACGCGCACCCCCACCACGCGGGACCCCTCCACGCGCACGGAGACCACCGCGTAAGAGGCCCACGCACACTCCCCCCCACCACCACATGGG
>NW_008824283.1:64693-90184 GCF_000699105.1 Pygoscelis adeliae | reverse complement strand
GGTGTGCTGTGCTGGTGCGTGGCTTTTCACCGTGCCGGTTCGGAGTGCAACAGCTCGTCGTAACCGCTCCTGCTTTCTGTTCGAAACAAAGTTGGGCTGTTGACGGTGGAAGTATTAGGCGGGTACCTTGAAAATCTTCTTGCTTCTTTGGTAACTACTGTGTGAAAGCAGGAGTGTGTTAATCAGAACAAAGAGTAACGTTATTCCAGCGTAAATTGGAAGAGGTGGGCTGTGGCCGAGGAGGATGTTTGATAGCAGACTCCTGTGCGTTGCTTCTGCACTTGTAGCTCTGTTTCGCTGCCTTTTTCCCCTCGCCAAAGTAAAGTTTTTGTGGAAATGCAACCGTGTCATGAGAAGCTAGAAACTTGCTTTTCAAAGCAAGGGAGGGAAGCTGTTGTTTGTTTGGGAGTAGGCAAATATTTTTGAGTCCAAGGGCTGTACTTCAGTAGTTCCCAAACATAACAGCTCATTGGCAGGTTCGTTGTGTTTATGGGGGCTGTTCGGTGATGAACATCAAGACGGCTCAGCATCTTTTCTCAGCATGTTGGTTGGGGAAAAAAGTAAGTTGGCGGTAACTCGCCGTTTCTCTCCTGCAGGGTCTCAGTCAGCAGAGCTATCAAACCTTTTGCAGAGCCGGGACGCCCACCTGACTGGTTTTCCCAGAAGGTAAGATACTGGCATTTGAGTCTTGGAAAAAAGGAGTTCTGCATGGGATATGTAAGACAGCTGCCTAAGAGAATGTATTTCTTCTTTTTAAAAAAGGTAGCAAAATTAACTTAAAAAAATCAGTTTTGTATAAATCAGATTAAATGCTTTTTTCTGTTTCTGAAATTAAATTTGAGCTTACAGTACAGTTGGATAAGGTTAAGGAAAAGACAAGAATGATCAAAGACATGAAAGAGCTTCCTTGTAAGGGAAGGCTAAGTAAGGTAGAACCCTTCAACATAAAAAAGAGATGAGTAACGGGAGATACGACAGGTGTCTGTATAACCAGAAGTGGCATGAAGTTGAGGGTGAATAAGCATTAATTGTTGGTGCTTTGTCCAGTACAAGATTTAGAGGCTATTAAGTAAGACTAACAGGAGGCAGGTTCAAAGCAAACCTAAAGAGATTGTTCTTCACCAGGCATGTAATTAAGCTGTGGAATTCCTTGCCCCAGGAATTTGTGAATGCCCGTGTATTTTGGTGTCTTACTGTTGGGGCAAGCACCTGTTTTTTTTGTTTTATGAGGGACAGAGAGATTAAAAGAATCAAGGGAGGAGAAGCTGGGGTTTTTACAGCTGCTTACTGGTTTTGTTAAGCTATGAAACTGGCCTTGATATAATGTTGTTTTCTCCGTTGAAATATTTTTGGTTGATATTCACAGACAGAAGTGTTATGGCTACCGTTTTCCTAATCATGCTTGCCTGATTTGATTTCTAAATTGATTGTTGGGAGCATCTGTTCTTTAGCTTTGCTTTTGGAAATCAGCCTGGGCAGTGCTAGAGTAAAAAAGTGAATACGCTTCCTCACTTTGAGCTACACTAAATTATAGCCATGGGGGAAACTCTGGAGAAGACTGTCAGCTATGTCCATAAAGCGTAAGACCTCTGAAGAAGTAGGATTAAGTGCCCTGTAGGCTTTGTTGATAGGCATTTGCTGATGCTGACTCTTTGGTGTCCTCTGACTTTCTTTGTTTCTTCTTAGCACTGTGCATCTCAGTATTCAGAGCTCTTGGAGACTACGGAGACCCCTAAGTGAGTACGAAGTCTGAAGCGAGTGCAGTCTGCAGCAATTTTGGGTGGACTTGTCAGTTCTTACGGGAAAGGACTTGATAGTGCTCCTCCCAAAAGGAGCGTTCAGGGATGAGGAAATTCAGTTGTGATAGCTGGCGTGGGTGGACAGTGGGATCAGGGTATGGCAGATGGGGGAGATTGGCAAGCCCCAGGTATTTCTTAGAACATGCTTCCCATACCTCCTTATCTTGTCTCCTTTTTTCATAAGACTGAAGTATTTCAGTATTACACGGTTCTAAAACTGGTCACTGCGTACTTGTTAGTGTCTTCCCCTACTGTCGTTACAATGCATGGCGGGGTAATTGGGGCCTCTTTGCCACAGCTCCATTTGTAAGAGTTGCAGTGTGCATTTGGCGACTTAATGCAGCAAAAAGAAATAACTTATTTGGCTGGAATAAAACATTACGTATTAGTCTTACTGATCAGAAGCTTTACACATAAAATTATCATTCAGAATAGTGGTAGAAAAGACAGCAAGAGTGAGAAAGGGAAACGTTTTGTATTTGTCTCTATTTTGCAGTGGTTTCTTATAGTTTTCTTATCAATGCTACCACTACACCTTTGTGGTCTCAGATATTTCTCAAACCTAAATCCAGGCATTTTGTTTTGAGACGTCACATCAAATTAAATTAAAGGCAGGATGTTTAGAAGTAGTATCTGTGATAGTGCTGAATGATCTTCAGCACTAGAGTTGCAAAGACAAAAGACTTAGTAGAGCTACTGAGGAAAAAAAAAATCGATGTTTCTTTGTGGGTAGTGAGAATCTTCTCTGAAGTTGAATGATTGATTTTTTTCAGGTTGAGACTTTGCAGTGGGCTTGCATCTTTGAACTATTCCTGAAGTCTTTAACACTGGATGCATTTAAGGATTAGATAAACTATTCAGAAGAGGTTGTTTGAACGTTGTGCTGTCCGATATTGTTTAAGAGAAACTGGAAGAGGAGGTTGATTTTTTTTTTTTTTTGGTGCATGTTTGTGTCAGGAATGACAGACAGCAGCCATTTACGAA
Organism: Pygoscelis adeliae; assembly: GCF_000699105.1. Lineage (NCBI taxonomy): Eukaryota > Metazoa > Chordata > Aves > Sphenisciformes > Spheniscidae > Pygoscelis > Pygoscelis adeliae. The sequence continues at coordinate 87,401 of NW_008824283.1, read as the reverse complement.
AGGAGAACTGGGTTTTTTTGTGTTTCATGTCTGAACTGTTCTGTTTTTCTCTTATTCTATAGGAGAAAACGTGGTGAGAAGGGAGAAGTTGTGGAAACTGTGGAAGATGTTATTGTGCGGAAACTGACTGCAGAACGAGTTGAGGAGTTGAAGAAAATGATTAAAGAAACACAGGAGAAATACAGGTATGTGGCAGAGGCATTAAGCTGTGGTGCACCTGAGAGTCCTGTCTTGAAAAAGTGGCCTAAGTGGGATGGTGCTTGGGGTGAAAATGCTGCTTAGGGCTTATTGTTTAGTGATAAGTAAGTAAGAAGATTTCCTGATTACAGGCAACTCAAGAAGGATGCAGAGCTGATCCAGGCCGGACACATGGATAACAGACTAGAGGAGCTGTGCAATGAAATTATGATGTGGGTTATTTAATTATTTCCATGTTAAGCTTTCTTCTGAAATTGTAGTTGCCTGATGTGTGTTTGTCAGACACCTCTTGCTCCACATACGTTGGGTTAAGAGAAACAGGGCAGCTGGGCAGGTGCTTTGGCCTCTGAGGGTGGACTTAGTTTGGATTGGGGGGCACCAGCTTGTGTGGAATATCTTTTGGAGCTTCTCAGTGAAGAGCTCAGTGATGGCTTGCAGCAGCATGCTTGCCTCCTCCATTTTGCTAATCAGCTGGAAGTGAAATTTCCTGCCAAGTGTGTCGTACTCTGACTGGTCTCTGACTCTGCTTCCCTCCTTAGAGGATTTGAGCCTGAGTCCGCAGAGGCAGGTCGTTGTTGTCTGGCGATAATGGGGTGGGGGTCAGTAAGCTGCAGAGGAACTAAGGGGAAGTGGAATACTGTGTGACAGTAGGTTTTGGTTCTGTATACAGAAAGAAAAAAATGGAGGAGGAGGAGGCAGAAGTCAAGAGGAAGGCTACAGATGCTGCTTATCAGGGTAAGCTGGAAATGAATTTCCTTACTCCTCCTCAGAGATAGATGCATATGTTCATAAGAACATTTGGGAAATACTTAAGTCTTGTTAAGACCTGTGCAGGAGGAATTCCGTGACCCTAGGAGTTGGAAAGAAAGATTATATTATCTTTCCAGTGCTGTATTTGTAACAGGGCAAAATGCAGAGACTTCTGAAAAGGGAACAGATTCTGTAGAAAAGGTGTATCTAAGAGGAAGCAGGATTAGCAAGGAGCTCTCTGTTAGAATGTCAGGCTTTTCAGCCCTTTAATTTTCCCTATAGTTTTACTATTGTCTGAAGATAAAAGGAAGAGAGATTTGTTCTGAATGTTTAATTCATTTATAATTCTTGGGGCAATTCAGTGATCTAACCTACCAGTGGTGGGAGGTGGTGAATACCCAACTGCTACAGAAATCTGAAATTAAAGTGTGTTACCCAATGCTAGTATTATTTGTGAACTCAGCCTAGTGTGTTGCAAGAAATTCTTACAATATAAATTGTTTTCTTAGGGTTCTTTAGGATAAAGTCAGAGGTAACTCTCAGGGACTGTCCACGATGGAATCATGGAATCTCACTTTTTTTTCTGTTCTCTTCCAGCTCGTCAGGCCATTAAGAATCCGCCACGACGATTAACGGGTGTGATGGTTCGCTCCCCTGCAGGCTCAACCTCCCCAGGGGGAGACTATGCTCTGGGAGATCTGTCTCAGCCTGCTGTGGACGAGGCCAGTCCGGGGGTAAGGATGCTTTCCCCTGGAAAGAGGGAAAGACCAGCTTGGGACATGGGGCTCTGCGTCCATCATGGAACAGGAGCCTGGGGAGAAGCCCTTGCCTTGTTTTGCAGAGTTTTCACTGTGGTAGTGCTGTAGTGTGGTTGGTGTACAGTGCTGTTCAAGATACGTGTCCTCTTCCATGTCTGTGATGATCAGGTGCCTGGATCAAAGGCTATGTAGGGGCGTCGGTGGGTTGGCCAGGCAGTCTTCTGTGTGTGCCTGGGAAACGGCGCTACAGGGCAGGGAAAGGGTGAAAGCATATGCCTGGAGTAGGTGTCTGTGGTGTGCTGGATCAGTGCTCTTGGGGGAAGGAGCAAGTGGGGCTAGTCCGTGTGGTGGAGTGTGGCTTTGAACAGTGTGGTTTTTCTCTTTCTCAGGTCACTCCAGGGACATTGCCCAGCACCCCAGTTGCCTCCTTCATTGGAATCCCTGACACCCCTCCAGGCTCTGCTCCCCTGGATGCCCCCATGACCCCAGTCACTGATGATTCACCCCAGAAAAAGATGATAGGACAAAAAGCAACTCCGCCTCCTTCCCCTCTGCTCTCAGAGCTGCTGAAGAAGGGCAGTCTCCTGCCCACAAGCCCCAGGCTGGTATGGAGCTCCTCTCATATATGCAAGCACACAAACAATTTGCTCCAGACTCTCCCACCGAAAAAGGGGGAGCTGTGCAAAGGCTTTTTAAAAACACGGTTTTTGTGAGAGTCCCAACAGAAGTGATATCTGAGAGATATAATTACCCCTGTGAGCCACAGAGGTGGGAATTATTCAGCACATAGGACTGGCTGTCTCCCCTCAGTCGTAAGGAGTTGGAGTTGCAGGCTTTGCTAGAGGAAATTGTTCTCCCCGGGGGAGGGGGCATGTTAGTCAGCGTCATCCCCATCAGTCTCCATGGAGGTGTTCTTGGTGATTTCTACTTTGGGCTCACAATTATTCTTTACATCTTGGCAGGAAGTTGAGTTTCAATGTTTGTAATGGGTCTTAGCGTAGGAGTAGGGAGTCCTTTAATGGGGTTTATGACCAATATTGAAGTGCTTCAGTCTTCTCGTAGTTGTAGACAGTTATTAATGTCGCTGTGATGACAAGCCACTTTGACCCTTCTGGTGTTAGTGACTCTGGAAGTCTTAGGAGGGCAACCGTTGCTGACACCGTTCAGAGCCCAGTCTGAAAATAGCAGCCATCAGCCTGCCCGTGGCACGGATTCCCTGTGTTGGTGCTTGTGTGATGGAATAGGTGTATTGCTGTTGACTTGCTTTTTTTAATAGTCGGATTTGGGGTCTTTTCTATTTGTTACCTTGGGTAAATGTTCCATGGGTTCTATGTTTGCAGGGTGCAATGTAACATAGGGTGGAGCAAGGAGAGATAATGGCTGTAGAAGAGTGGGTTTTCTTTGTATCGTCAGGACTGTTTTACGTCTGCTTCAAGGTCCGTCATAAGTTTACTGTGTGACCTTGATAGAGTTCCTTTCCATCTTGGTGCTTCAGTTTCCCTCAACTCAAAATAAGGGATAATTCCATGCCATCTCAGGGGGTAGAGAGACTGGTATCTGTAAAGGAATTTTGAGGTCCTTGAACAGAGGAACTAAGGTAAAGCAAATGAAGTATTTGGCCTAACTTCAAAGGAAGGTGGCACTGCAGCTGTATGGTAGCTGAAGAGCAACAACTAGTTTCAGACTTGTCATGTTGTGCTCTTGCATAAGGGCCTCGGGCAGGGACTATACTAGACAAAAAGTGCAAAAGAAATGCTGAGACAGCAAATGATGGACATACTCGTGGAGGTGCATATCTGGCAGAGAATCACTGATGTGATAATATCTCCAGGAACTTCAATTGTGTCCTCCTTTGGCAGGTCGGTGAAAATGAAATGGCAGTGGCTTCTGGTCACATGAACAGCTCAGGAGTCCTGCTGGAGGTAGGAAGCGTCCTTCCAGTGCTGCACAGTGGGGAAATGCAGTCGGCACCTGGTGCTGTCCCTGCATCTCCTGCTGCTTCAGGTAACTCAGGACTCTCCCTCTACAGTTCTCCCTTCAGATGTACCTTCAGACTGTTCTATGAATTCTCTTTGGAGAGAGATGAAGGACATCTAGCCTGGCTGGTTTTGGGGCTTCTTTATGAGTTGTATTCCTATTTCTGTACCCCTGTTCCTCTCACCCCTACTTTTTTTTAAGAAGACTCTAATCCTTACAGAAAAAAGAGTGCCTTGATCTAAAATGACTGAAACATTGATTCGATCCTGGTCCATGCAGTCTAGTTTTCTGATTTTGACACTGGCTAATACCAGGCATTTCAGTGTAGAAAGAAAGGGTTAGTTGACAGGGAGTTGGGGAAAAATTGGTCTAGTATCTGATTCCTGATGTGTCAAACTGCAGCTCCTTGTGAATCTGGAGAGCTCATGTGTCTTAGCTCTGCTTTAGCTTAGAAGTCTGTTGAGGATTAGACCACAGCGGACTGTGAGCTCCAGTGTAAGTTCCACAGAGGGAGGTGAGAGGGACAGTGCAAGAGCCTTTGCATTGGGCCCTGTCAGAACAACCTGCCTAAGGTGAAGTTTCTTCTCAGCTCATGCTAACCAGTGGTTTAGTCACATTGTCTGCAACTGAGCATTTATGCCATTCATTCATATATAATTCCATATGAATAATCTTACTTCCCTTATCCATGTCTGTTCTTTAAGACCTGTTAATTTGGTCCAGACAGTTCAGTAAATTCAGACTGGAAATTACAGCTAAGATGAGTGGCAGCCTTTGATATAAGAGGAATTCTACAGCAAAGACCTGCAAAGAGATCCCCTCTGCTCCCTTCCAGCTCCTGTCATGACTGTTTGTCTTGGCTTACCTTGTGTGGCTCTCTCAGCACTGTTTTTCAGATTTCCCGTAATTGTATTGGGATGAGCCTTTGGAAGGGCATCTCTCTGCATGTGTGGCTTAGCCTGTCCAGCCCTTACATTGAACACAATGTCCCATAGTCTGCATGGTTCTGTCTCAGACTGCAGACACAAAGGGGTCATGCATTTTTGGTGCAGGTTCTCCATATAGCTTTCGGGACCGTTTATAGGTACTTCTCAGTGTCTTTTCCCAGAAGAAGCCACTGGACAGTGAAGAGCCCATTGGTGGTTTTGTGGACTTCAGTGGTGGCTGCTTCTTGCTCATGTGCTTTTTCCTTCTATTCTGTTAGGTGCTCCTACGCTTTCCCGGCTTTTAGAAGCTGGTCCTGCACAGTTCACCTCACCTCTTGCTTCCTTCTCCGCTGTTGCCAGCGAACCTCCAGCTAAGCTCCTGCCACCCCCCGTAGAGCCTGTGTCCCAGGCAACCATTGTCATGATGCCCACGCTGTCAGCACCATCCGTTGTGCCACCAGCTGCAGCTCCAGAAAGCGTAGCCACAGGTGCGTTCCTGAACTACGCACTCGTAGGTCATGCACTGTTGGAAAACAGAAATTCCCTTGGGATCAGCACGCAGCGAGCTTTCAGCTGGCCTTTTATCACCTCAGACTCGCCGTCCTTAGGACGGTTACAGCTGGGTTCTGGAGTAAACAGATGGTTTTAAACAGGATTTGCTGGGTGGGGGTGCTAATGGTATGTTGCTGGATTGTGGTTCAAGGGCCGGAGTTCCCACTTTGTCTCTACTGTGGGAAAGCAAACCCGTATTTGTCTTACTTTTCCAAGCCGTGCTGTTGTGGGTGGACCTGGGGTACTTGCGGTTGGTGCTTGGTCTTATCTGCTGCAGTATTTGTTTATGTGGGCTTGACTTCTCTAGATTGGTCTCTGATTGTCACTCTCATCCTTGTGCAGTGAGCCAGCCAGAAGCCTGTGTTTCCATGGAGGCAGTGTCTGATTCCCATACCGTGACAGTGTCCATGGACAGCAGTGAAATATCCATGATCATTGATTCCATCAAGAAAGAGTGCCTGGGTTCTGGGGCTGGCAGCGCTGCAGGCTCTTCCAAAGATCACTGCATGGATGGGAAAGAAGACCTGGATTTGGCTGAGAAAATGGATATTGCGGTGTCCTATACGGGGGAAGAGCTGGACTTCGATACTGTTGGAAATATTATAGCCATCATTGAGGACAAGGTAAATGGGCAAAGCAGAGTGCCAGTGCTTTTTGCTCCACATCCAGTTAGGTTAATCTCAAGTGATTACTGTTCACCAATTTAGTTAGTTTAAACAAGCAAGAAATAACTATTCCGAAATGCACATTCTCACCATCGTTGTCCAGATCAATAGGAAATGACCTTATGACACCACTGCTGCTAGTCTGCCACGTTTAGCTTCGTGCTCCTCTTCAGAGTGCAGAAAGAAATCTCTTTCTTCCTCATGTTGGGTAGGGTTTGGGTCACATCTCTGGCGGACAAATGAGCACTGCTTGCAGCATACTTCCCAGGAGTGCTGTATTTCTGAAACTGAAGCTCCACAGGAGACTCCACAGGGAGTGATATGAGTCTGGCTGCGAAAGGCAACTTTTTAAACCCAGTGCACCCGGTTGTCCACAATTGTCTCATTACCAAATAACATGAACTTTTTTTTGATCCTTCTTTCTGACCTTGGCCTGCACTGCTGTGTGTTTGTTTTGGCAATAAAGGTAGATGACCACCCTGAAGTCTTGGATGCAGCAGTTGTTGAAGCTGCTCTGTCTTCTTTCTGCGAAGATACCGATGACCCTCAGACCCTGCCTGGCCCGTGGGAACACTCAATTCGTCAGGAACATGAGAAACAGGCCCAGATACCCCAAGTGTCTGTGACTGTGAAGCAGGAGAGACTGGAGTGTGAGGAGCCAGAGGCCAAGGGAATTCGAGACCTAATGGGCATTGGAGAGCTGGGATCAGAAATAAAGACAGAACCTGCAGAGCAGGAGCAGAATCAGCTGGGCCCTGAGGAAACCATACCAGCAGCTGCAAGAGTGACGGAAACACCAGAGCTTAGAAGTCAAGATTTAGAAGAGGATCAAAGAGCAGCTGTAGCAGCAGGAGAGACTTCTGAAATTGAGATAGAATTGGCCAAGGGAGAAGACGCAGTGCACAATACAGTGAAGACAGAGGTATGTGAACAGAGAGGCTGTCTGGAACTGGTGTGGGGAAAGAAAGGAGCAGTTGTGGCAGGTAGGAGAGAAGTTTAGAGGAAGGATGACTGTTGGGTTGAAGGTGACCCTTCAATGAATGTGACTGACTGTTTTCTTGGGAGTCATGCTGCTGATCTGTTCGATCTGCAGAGAAGCTCTCTGCTTTAGGCAGTACCTTTATGTATCTCCCCCCGCCCATGTGCAGAATTGCTGTTGGGAAGGTGCTCAGTGAACTTCATTGCCTTGAGTTAGGTTAGGGTGAGTGAGATGTGCCCACACCTTCACTGAAGTAAGCTGACACAAACATCTAGATTTGTGCATTTCTCTTCCCTCCAGACCCCACCTGATGATGATTCATCCCCTCCACAAGTCCCAAATGTGAGTGAAGACTCCTCACAGGCTGATGTTCAGCACAAATTTGAGCTGTCAGGTAACTTAATTCAGCTAGGAAATCTTTTACATGCAACATTATTAGCTGGATAGATGTCAGTGATCTGGTTCAGGTTTTTTGGGGAGGAGGGAGAAAAGATACGTACAGGAACAGTGGTAATTACTGCAGGACAGTAGGCATTGGTGCAGGAGCTTTTGTAGGAAAGACTGCTTTGGAGAATCAACCTTTCTGCTTTTCTTTCTTTCACAGAGTCAATGAAGGAGGAGGCCCAAGCCCTGTTTAGGAGTCAGATGAAGGTAATTCTGGATTGGGCGTAGTCATCTTGGGTTCATTAGTAACATCTCACTGCTGCTACTTCCTGGCTTCCGTCTGCTGAAAAGCAAAGCGTGCTTTCAGCTTTCTGCACTGAGAAGGGAGTTGGACAGTCTGCAGTTGGAGCTAAAGGGAAGATTGTTTGAGGCACTATAAAGCTGTGTGTATGTGTGTTTCTGTGGGGGGAGGCAGGGCAGGATAGAGTGATGAGAATTTTGTGCAAGTGCCTGTACAGTTGTCAGCAGCCGTAGCAAGAAAATCACTTTGCAACAACCATAGTTGCTTTGGAGGCTCTGAGTTGCTGCTGTAGCTGGCTGTGCAGACTCATGAACTCCCTGTGTTTCAGGATGGACAGGGTGAAGAGGATGATGAGGATGGTGCCAGTGAGGCTGCCAGTTTGGAGGAACCCAAAGAAGAAGATCAGGGTGAGGGATATCTATCAGAGATGGATAACGAACCCCCTGTGAGTGAGAGCGATGATGGCTTCAGTGTCCATAATGCACCTTTACAGTCTCACACGCTAGCCGACTCCATCCCCAGCAGCCCAGCCTCCTCTCAGTTGTGAGTATCAGTGAAGCTCTCAGGCACACAGGTGCAAATCCCAGGCTATTTTGTGGAGGGAGCGTAGGATTCTCATTTCCGTTTTGCTGACTGAGTGGGTCCAAAGGGGGAATTTGTTGATGATTTGTCTGGTTCTCCTTGCTTACAAGTGCAAGTGTGCAGACAGCACCATAGTACCCGGTCCCATTTTTTTTCTTTCTGTCTTTGGCATGGATTAGTGTAGGCATGTCAAAGGCAAAATAAACCGTAAGGTTTCTGCTCTGAGGCAGTATGCAGACTCCTGAAGGAAGTCCTATTCTTTCCTTCTCAGCTCAGTGTGCAGTGAGGACCAGGAAGCAATACAGGCCCAGAAGATCTGGAAGAAAGCCATCATGCTAGTTTGGAGAGCAGCAGCTAATCACAGGTAAGTTTGATGTCTTGAGAACCGGCAGAAAGAAGTGACTAATCCTAGACAAGTCTCTGCTTTCCCATCTCGGAGGCTCATCTGCCTTGGTACTGGGAGATGATGAGTCATATTCTTACTGACAAATAAACATGAGAGCATGAAACAAATACCAGCAAGGATGGGGCACTAAGTGGACTCCTTCTCTCTGCAGGTATGCCAATGTCTTCCTACAGCCCGTAACTGATGATATAGCACCAGGCTACCACAGTATTGTGCAGAGGTGAGTCTCGGCAGTCTTCCGTCATTAGAACTCTCTATATTCACATATTTGTGTAGGGATTTCTGGCAGGAGCGATGTAGTTTTTGGCTGCCATGCAGACTGCAAGACTTGGAAAATTATTTTTTTCTGGCATGATTCAGTCAGAAACAGGTTTCCCCAAGAAAAGGGTTGTCTTCAGTAACAGATAGGTGTCTTTACACAGCCCTGTCTTTGAATGAAGTACACTGACTCACAGAATGTTTTTTATCAGTAAGGTGGTATGTGACTGATCTGCTTCTCCCAGTTTCTATCCAAGGGTAGGATTTAATCTTTGAAATTCCAAAGACCTATCTTCTTTAATCAGCATTTTGTACTGTCCCAGATGGTGGACTCTTCTGGAAGAATTACCAGAATCCCCTGCTAGCCCCCAAAATCTCTCCTAAACAGTTCAGTGGTTGCAGCTCTAGCTCGTTAATGTCTTCTTCCATGATGCCTGGAGAAGGCAAATGCCTCTCCTGAGGCATCTGTCACACCGTTGTTACCATTCATGGTAACTGGTGGACAGCTTGTGTCTTCTGACCCGAGGCCTTGGTACTCAGGAACATAGCCTGTGTGGGGGAGAACCTATTTGGCTGAATTAAATAGGTGGTCTAACTAGACATGTCACAGACCCAGGGCTGTTCACAATTTTTAAATATTGCTGTTCTTATTTTGACTGCATTTCTTTCATAGACCAATGGATTTATCTACCATCAAAAAGAACATTGAGAATGGGCTGATACGAACCACAGCTGAGTTCCAGCGTGATATTATGCTGATGTTTCAAAATGCGGTTATGTACAATAGCTCTGACCATGATGTGTACCACATGGCTGTGGAGATGCAGCGAGACGTCCTGGAGCAGATCCAGGTAAAGTACTGAGCTGAGGCCAGTGCAAGACAGACATCTGCCTTGGTCCATAGGTATGGGAAAGACTTCTGGATGTAAGACCACAGTTTCACTCACAGTGTCTTTGAATGAAGTAGTCCCATCTTTCCCTGCATCTCTCTTGTGCTAGCTCAGGTGTTTGTGGTGAACTAGATTGTGGATAATTTAAAACTAACACAGCAAAGTGTTTTTTAGGTTCAGCCCAGACCAATTTCAAATCTAATTTCCTTCAGGGAAATGCTTAGGCCAGCAAGAACCAGGGCGTGGTTCAGGAACAGAAACAAACAAGAAGAATGGTGAATGGCAGGGGACGCGATTGCTTCTTTTGATGGCTGTGCTGGTTTATGCTGGTTTAAAGCATACATGAAACTGTGTCCTGTGAATATATGCCATTTAAAATTTCTTGTGAAGTAGAATGTCCAAACTGGCAGAGCTAACAGAGTTTGAACTGGGGTTTTATAGTTCCTCAGGATTTGTGGCTTCTGAGGTAAATGGGGGAACTTATTCTGAGCAGCAGACAAGGAACTGAAACTGCGTCTGACCCAATCATTCGCAGCCTGTGGTTTGTGATAGTTAACTGACACGCACCAACTGACCTTGTTTTGCCTGAGAATCTTAAGAGTGTGGTTTTCTTGCAGCAATTTCTGGCCACACAGCTGATCATGCAAACATCGGAGTCGGGGATCAGTGCAAAGAGCCTGCGTGGGCGAGACTCCACTCGCAAGCAAGATGCTTCGGAGAAGGTGAGAATGCTGCACCCTGTGGAAGGGCACTTGGTGTCTTTTGGAGAATCCCAAGATACTGCGTGAAGTTCCCATACCAGAGATAGGCAGAATGTTTTTTGAGATTGCAATGGCTCCAGCATCTTCATGTGAACAAATTTTTCTTTAAATGTGTCCATTGATTATATTTTAGCTCTGGAGCTGTACGTCATCCCAGAGGCAGGTCTTAAGAATTATTTCTGTAATCCAAATACTTCTGTTCCCTGTTTTTAAAAACAAGTGATGAAAACAGAGTATTGGAAGAGGCATGGTACGGCAGGAAGGTGTAGAGAATTGGAGGACTAGCCTCTGCCATGTTCTTCACTTCCTACTCAGATTTTTAGAACCAGGGAATCACTCCAGTCTGGTTTGCTGTGTAAAACACACCAGAGAACCTTTGATTTCCACACTGATCTGAACTAATAGCAGTGTAGATTTTTTTTTTCCCCTTCTGTAAAGACACATCCAGACTTGATTAAGTGATCTCAAGTGCTCTCAGCTGGTGCACACAACATTGTGACAGCAAGGACTGCCTGCTTAGTTCTAGTGGTGACTGCACAGTGCAGAGATTGGTAGGCTAGGCCTTGCCGTGGCTGAGGAGGGAATATCCCTTTCCTAGCATTCTGACTCTCGCAGTATCCCTCTTTTGTCCGTTTTTATGTTCCTGCTGCATAAGACTGATGCCGTGCAGGAAGGGGAGTGGGGCACATGTTTCTCTATGCTCGTGTGTGGGCTCAGTGCTTCTATGTGGTGTGTGCATTTCCGTATCTGATATCTGATGAGTCCTTCTGTTTGGCCTTTTAACAGGACAGTGTCCCAATGGGCTCTCCTGCCTTCCTTCTCTCTCTCTTTGTAAGTATTGAAAGGCTCCAGCAGGTACTGCAGTACTGCTGGCAGTGTGCTCTGCTCCTTGTCTGGGTGATCGCTGCACTGTCACAGCATCCTTAGCAGCATTGCAGCGGTGTGTGTTTAACTTAAGGGCTGTACAACCTTGATCATTAGAGAAGAAACATCTCAGTCCCTTATTTTCAGCGTGGGTGAGTGGGAAGGGCTTCAGTCTTTTCTTCTGGTTCCAAGTGTTCTCGTTTTGTCATCTGCCTTTGCTTTTTTCCACAACTTCTCTCCTGCTTTCCTTCCATGTAAGTGGGAAGACAGACCAAGTGGTGCAGTACTATAGTTCTTACACCTGTCATGCTTACACAGCTGCCCCTTCCGCACGTTCGAGACAGTACAAAGGGTCTTGGGAAGGTGAGGAGTCAGCTGTGTACTCCTTTATCATTCATGGTCTGGAAGGGAAATAAGATACTCTGCAGAAATACCTTGCTCTGTGCCTGTGGTGATCTGGAAGTGTTTGGAAAAATGTTCCCTCTGGGAAACCCCAAGTCTCTGAGTTGCGGGGAGGAGAGAGGGGAGGAAGATGGAGAGTCGTTTTTTTCTCTCGCATATATCTAAAGACAGAGGAGTACTCCGGGAGAGTCAGCATGTCAGCCAGAGAGAGAGGGCAGCGGATCAAAGGAAGCTCTCAGCTCGCCTTCTGCTCATGGAAAGGAGCTGTGCGGAGAAACTAGGGAGCTAGTGCCAGGGTCACTCAACTGGAGGAGCACTTCCCGTAGGGATCAGCAGCTGATAAGGTAGGTTAGTCAGCAGTTTCCTCTTTCCATCTTAAGAGCCAAGCTAGAATCTGCTGCTTAGGAAAAAGCCTGCACTGTACAGGCTCTAAAAGCATCTGTCTGGGCGAGAGCCTTGTTGCCTCTCTCTGCCCTGGCTGCCAGCAGTGCACAGAGACGCTGCAAATCCCAGCACCTGTGCTGTGTCCAAGGTGAATTTTAGGTAGGTCTGCAGGCAGGCCTCCCCAGGCCTTCTTAGGACAGCTTCCCTTTCTCCTGTTTGGAAGGCGTGAAAAGTTGTTACCAGATGCACAATTCCTTACCTCCCCGAGTGCTGGAGGAAGTGTTTTGTGTTTAGGGTTGCATAACTCTCTCTTTGTTTGCCTTGCGACTAGGACGGCGGCACCAGAGGGCGTCGCTGTGCCATCGAGGCAGACATGAAGATGAAGAAATGATGGTGCTGCAGGCAGACAGAAAATCCCAGCACCCGGCGTCCAGAGCTGGAGTGCAAGCAAGATGCTGTTAACAGCTGTTGGAGGAGGAAGAAAAGCTGCAGGTCCATTTCTGGGACCTGGTCCACCTTCTTCGCTTGCCCCTCTGGAAAGCAGTGTCTCGTCGGAATGTGTAACCCAAAGAAACCTTCCCAGAGGGGAAGATTAGCCCCCCTGCCTGTTTTAGGGCAGTCGTCTTGGGCTTCATCAGTGTTCTGGTGTTAGCTAGCAACTGGTGGCTCGTATGTACTGTAATGTGAAGTGTACAGATTTTTACTAGTGATGTGTAAATGTGTATGTATATTAAAGTCCGGGAACAAATCCAGTGTACGGTGTGCAGTGTACTGAGCATCGCAGCTCTCTGCAGTGAGGAACCCTCTTTTTGTACAAGGGTGCATACCTGTCTAATATCTGCAAATATAACTCTCTTCCAGGTATCCATACAGTACACAAGCACGGCAGAGCTTTGACATTAGAGACAATCCGTTCATCATGGGAATGTTGCATAGTGCTTGGGTGGAGGGGAAGATTCCCTGCTCGAGTGTGTGAGAATGTGGTAGTGTTGTGATGAAACAGGAGATCTAACCATGAGAAGCTAAATATTACAGTCTTGTTGGAGCTTTCCTTAAGAGACTGATGCATTGAAATGTACCTTACATTCTTTTCCCAGAGATTTGTAAAGGGTACGCTAGTCAGTGAAAATCCCCTGTCGTTCCAGCAGCTGTAGGCATGCTAGTGCCTGGTTTCACACTGGAGCTCGTGAACTGTTTCTCTCCACTGGAAATTACAGTTCTTTCCCTCAGCAACATGGATGCTTAACTGAGTTTTAACTTCTTTCTGACAGTTTTCAAGTCGCCTTACTTATTTTCTGCTTACATGACCTGTGAGATGAAACTTGCATATTTTCTGCCCCCGTGACTACCTAGGGGAAAAGAAACCAAAACAACACTATCCTTCCTGATGCTTGCAGCCACTGGGAGTGGTCTGCACTTCTTTGTGCAGCATGTACAGGGTGCAGCTTTCTGACACAGAAGTTGCAGGAAACTGAGTCATTGCAATTAAGACCAGACCTTACCTTAATTTTCACAAGTTTTGTGTTGACATTGGTTGTGCCTGTTGTGTTGAGTCCCATGTTTGGCTGAGGTGTATTTCCACCAAGAATCACTCTGCGTTTGATTCTAGAAACGTAGAATCCTTTGGTTTGCTTACTGGTTAATTTTCCTTCACTACTGAAATTGGGAACAAATTCCTGATTTGAATTTTTATGGCCTCGGTTTCCAGAGATTACAGGTTGTTAAGTTCATAGCACAAAAAGTTACAGGTTTCTTTTGGTTTCTGGTATTTTATGGAATAATTTAAGTTGGAAGGGACCTCTGAGCATTTATCTAGTCCAACCTGCTGCTCAAAGCAGGGCCAGCTTCAGAGGTAGGTCGGGTTGCTCGGAGCCTTGTCTAGTCAAGTTTTGAAAATCTGCAAGGATGGAGATTCCCTAACCCCTCTGGACAACTTGTTTCAGTGCTTACCCACCCCCAGGGAGTAAACGTTTACTTTCTATGCAGTCTGAATTTCCTTCAGGGCAGCTTGTCGCTGCCTCCTCTCCTCTCGCTGTTAGCCGCTGAGAAGAGCCTGGCTCTGTCTCCTCTGTAACACCTCTGCCCTGTGTTGAACAACTGAAGTTGCAGCACATGGGAGGACGTTTATCATGCCCACTAGTAACTCACTTTCATTATGGAAAGCACTGCTGTTCGTTCCTACCCTTGGTTTCTTCTCTTAACCAGGTATTTTTTCCCTCAAAGAGCCTTTTCTCTTGGCCCGTGACATTTTAATAGTCTTTAATGATGTTTTAAGATCTTGAAAAATCTAAGAGACGGTTTTCCTCTGCAGAGCCCCGTTGCCTCTTTCCCAATTCATCATCTCGTGCTCTGACTACTAATTCTCTTCTTCCTAATACTTTGTTCTAATCTGTCTAGTGCAGAGCTCAGGCTTACTGTGCTGCATCTCCCAACATCCATCCTTTTACAGACAGATATAACAATCGCGTCTTTCTGTTTTTCTTGTGCTGTAGCTAATTTAAATGACAGGTTACACAGCATAGGTTTGGTCATGTTATATTTAAGCTTCTTTAGGACTCACGAGTGAATCCCAACTGGTTCTAAGGTTTACTCCATCCCTCAAATTGTTCTGAAACCTCCCCATTGACATTTTAATTAGAAACAGTCTCTCAGACCCATCCCAAGAGAAAGTCTCCTGTGATCTCTGTGGCAACTGCTGATAATGATGATTAATTTGGTTTTTCCAACTGGCCCTATTTTCCACTGAGATGTTTGGCACTGAGTATGCGTCATTCCCACTGATCATCTGGCAGCTCCCTGTTTCTGATGTTTTTGATGAGGTTTGTTGTTATTTGCTTTTATGTCTTTAGCAAATTGTTCTTCATTTTTTTTCCTTTTTTTTTTGCCTACTTTTTTGTGGATTCTACATTTCATTTACTAGAGTTCAGGCTTTTATCATGTTTCTTGTTTTGACATGTAAGTTCCTTTTAAAGGCCGTCTTTTTTATTTCTAACAGCTTTTTCTCATATCAGCGAGGGTTGCACAGTGTCTGATCTCTGCAAAGCGAACTAAAACTTTCCAATTTGATAATGATTCCTTGCTGGTGACTTATGTAGCCAACATAATTCAGAACTGTCAGGCGGTTCTTAATTAAAAGTTGAAGTCTGTATCTTTTTGTCCCTTATTCTTTGTACAGAATGGGTATGGAACTAAGCAGTCTGTAATTATTTCACTCATCCCACTTGTCTTGCACTAACGCTGCTGTTCCGCTCTGGTGGCTTGAGTCTTCCAAGATTTAGTAAAACTGAACATAAGGCCGAAGATCTTTTTAATCAGTGCTTGTGGCCAAGTTCCCTGGGCTTCCTGATTTTAAAATGCTTATCCCTCTCAACTGGAGTACAGAAAGATGATCACAAGTGATTGGATTACCCTAGGCTAAGGCTTTTCTGTTCTTCAGCTGAGCTGCAGTGGCTGGTTCCGCATGTGCAGCCAGCTCTGCTGATGGTGCAGGAAAGCGCTTTAGGCACGGGGTTATTCTTCAGATGAAATCACAGTTTGCCCAACTCCTTTAGCTGGAAGCTGAAAACAGGTAACGTTATCTCTTACCTCATCAAATTTTATCTGCTTCCGCTGAAGTTAATTTTGAAAGAGGTTTCAGAAGGACGGCCTTTCGGATCCTAGCTCTGCTTGTCAGTTCATAAAATAAGCAAACAAGTTTTCTCATCCCAAACCCAATGGATTCCTTATTTCTCCCAGGTGTGCACCGTAAGCTTTATTTGTAGCTGTGCTAGCAGTCCTGAGAATGCAAAAGGACTGAAAAGGTCCTTTTGCAAAGGTGAGAAATGTACTTGTTCAAAATGCTGGAAAAATTAGCTTGTACATAACTGAAAACTCTAAAGACAGCTAATTAATGCACAGAATTCTCCATAGGTACAGCATCCAGGCAGCTGAGTTCAGTGGCAAGATACAGATTTTTCTAACAGCCATTTACTGTTGTTACTGTGACTCTGCAAGCAATTCCCCAGACTTAGAGAACTCATAGTGGACTCGTGCAGTAGAAGACACTTAGGCATGGACTAATGAACGAAATGAATGGTTTCTTCCTTCCTAAGAGAATGCTAACTTTTATTTTCTGAGATGTGTAGAACTGTCCCCTGTCAGCATGTGACTGTACGTGGTTAAAATTCTTCTGGCTCAGGTACACAATATATCACTATCCAGCTAAATCACATCTGTCACTTTCAAAACAAAGTTTCTGTGGTGTTTGTAATAAGCTCTTTGCAGGTTCTCATGGGGCAGCAAAGGGAATTTCAATGAGTTGTCCTCGGAGTCACTAGTTTTTCACAGCTGTCGGCAGCTCAGGAGCCCCGGCATGACTTGGTTTTGAGCTTGCTGCTGGCTGCCTTTGGCACCTTAAACATCTAGTGTCTGACAAAGCCACATGCTCCTAAGTAGCTCAGCATCCCCCGAGCACAGTCACCCACCGACCCCAAGGCAGCACAGCAAAAGCACCAGAAAACCTGAAATTCAGTTGCTCTGAAATGGCAGTTTGTGTTGCAGGGCTACAGCCTTGCCACGTGCTGTCGAGTCTGGGCTCAAGTGTAGGCTGCTCGCCTCACGGGGTCCTTCCCATGCTTCAGCTCTCTGAGTATGTCAGGAAATGAGCTGGGCTTTGCAGTTCTGGATCAGGGTACAAAGAAATTGCTGTCTCTCTCTTTATGTTTGTTTGCAGATGGGCCATGCCTGGGTGTTGTGGGAGTCTGAGACGGAATCTCCCAGCGAGTCAGAGAAGAACAGTGACTTCCAGTCGCTTCTCAGCTGGGATTCAAGCTTGGATCTGGACGTGGGGAGCTGGAGGAATACTGAAGAGGTGGCCATGGAGAAGCTAGAGGAGAGCAGCCGAGAGGCAGACTGCGAGCTGGAGTTCAGCGGGCCTCCCTGGGGGGATGATAGTGAAGACTACCAAAAGGCGCAGAGGCCATGTGAAGACGACGGTCTTCTCCAGTTCTTCTCAGAGGTAGGGCTGCTTGGATGACAGGAAAGTGGGCAGCATAGTTCAAGCCTTCCTGAAACATTAGGGTTTTCAGGGCCGCTACCATCCCTACACACAGAAACAGTCTGGGGGAGGAGCAGGTGCCCTGAGTTCACTTGCTCCCTGTCCCAAGCCTAGCCCTTCCTCCCCTTTAAAGCTGGCACCGCAACCAGGCAGCTGCTTTGCCAAAACACAGCTCACCCTAAAGCACAGAGATGTCAGTGAACTGACACTGTAATAACAACACAGGGCTTCATCAGAAGATTTTGCAAGGATTCCTAAAAATGGAAAGGCATTCGTGAGCGAAAGCAAAAATAGCATCTGTGCTGCTTATTTATTCTTCCTTTTGCCTTCACAATTTGAGGTAATAAATCTCTGTGTTGCAGGTAACCCAGATGATGGAACCTCTCCGCATTAGCAGCACAGAGTCAGCACAGACTCAGTGGGATTGTTGTGGCTCTGGGAAGCAGGATGATGGGGAAGATGTGAGGTACCAGGAAAAAACCACAGGGACAGCAATCTCAGGAGCAGACAAAAGTCAACTACACGTCCTGGCAGATGAGAAAGAACACTTCCCAGGAAGAGAGGTAGGGGAGAGGTGGTCCTAAGGGAGCCTGTGGTCCTGGATGAGAGACAAGAGGCAGTGCAGGAAATCAGCTCTAGAAGAGATGGGGAAGTCCCAGGTTCCGAGTGGGGAGACAGGGACACAGAGGAGGATACAGCAGAGAGGGGAATGCAAAAGAAATGTATGGGGGGAAGGATGTTTTTTATGTATGGATATGTATCTTTATGAACAGGAAGCTTGTTACAGATCAAACCCTCAGATGTGAGTTGGAGGAATTGCTCCTTGGCAGTGTAAAGGTGACTCATGAGAGCTGGCAGCCTGCTCTCGGGTTGAAGGCAAGACTGGAATACTTGCCTTGTTCTAATTGCTGTGTTATGCAGCACACAGCTTGGCTGGCTTCAGGCCCACGTGGCTGTGATAGCAGTAACCATCTGCCCCTGGAGACCATCATGTCTTGGAAGCAGGCGCTGTCTACCCTGGGTTTACATCAGTCCTGTGTCTAGGGGGGCTGTGGGCTCCCACCAGCCTGCGAGGTGCTGCTGGGACAGGTAATATAGCAGTGGAAGAACAGTGCCATTTTTCCACACTCACATTTGTTCCCTTGCAAACTTAGACACTGGAGACAGAAATAACTCAGGGTTCTCACATTTCACCTGTTCAGCCAGGACGGTGTTATTCCCAGCAGTTCCCTCGCAGTTCTCCCAGTGGTCAAAGCCAAACACGGCACAGTGTCCGCCTTCTTTCTGAGGAGTCTGCCCCATGCTTCAGATCTGTTGAGGATTCTCAGGTGCCCCTACACACAGTCCCACTTCTGGACTCCAAAAAGCCTCTCTCCCTGCACCTGTCACTCTCTACATTTTATTGGCAAATCACTACAACAACAGAAACACTCTCCTTCCTGGCTGAGTCTATTCTTTGTCATATTCATGTGGGAGTTTGTGAGGAAACAACCTTGTTGCACTCTAGGGGATCCTGTTATCTGCATCTTGAGCTTTAACAAGCCTGAGGCAGTCTTACCTCAGCTCCTGATTGCCCTCTCACATCCATGACTCTTCCCAGAAAAGCAGACAGACACAACACTGGGCACCAGTCAGCTCCGCAGTGTTTGTGTTAGCCAGAGGTGGTTATGATCCAAGAGATCAGACCCAGCTGTTACTGGAGTGCTGGGCAGCACCGTGAAGGTCTCTTAAGTCAAACATCATCCTCCAGAATAACAGAGAGCGAGCTAGTTCCCAGCTGAGGCTGAATGCAGTAAAGGGATGTGCAGCAGGCTGGCTTCTGGATAAAGGATTCAGGTGATGGGCTGCCGTTGTAGAAATATCTTCCTTTTCCTCTGTGCTCTTCAGGACAAGACTCGAGAGGCACCTGGAGAACAAGCTTTAGGTGAGCCGCATCCACAGGAGATGAGTAATCAGGTCCAGGATCAAGACGATAGTGATAGCACCACTGCAGCCCCCGTGCTGGACTCTACGAGTCCTGCCAACACGCAGCTGTAAGTAGTTCAGTCTGCTCTCTTGCAGGTGCAGCAGAACAGAGTTGTTTCCCTTGTCTCATGTGAGAACAAGTGTCTGTCGTGTTTCAACCTCAGTCGGCAACTGAGCACCACGCAGCCGCTCGCTCACTCCCCCCACCCGGTGGGATGGGGGAGAGAATTGGAAAAGCACAAGTGAGAAAAACTCGTGGGTTGAGATAAAAACAGTTTAATAATTGAAATAAAATGATAATGATAGTAGTAAGATAATAATAATAATACACAAAGCAAGTGATGCACAGTACAATTGCTCACCACCCGCCGACCGATGCCCAGCCAGTCCCCGAGCAGCGGCCCCCCCGGCCAGCTTCCCCCAGTTTATGTACTGAGCATGACGTCCCATGGTATGGAATGTTTCTGTGGCCAGTTTGGCTGTGCCCCCTCCCAGCTTCTTGTGCACCTGCAGCCTTCTCAGTCGGTAGAGCATGGGAAACTAGAAAGTCCTTGGCTAGTGTAAGCATTACCTAGCAACAACTAAAACATCGGTGTGTTATCAACTTTGTTCCCATCCTAAATCCAAAACACAGCACTGTACCAGCTACTAGGAAGGAAATTAACTCTATCCCTGCCGAAACCAGGACAATGGCACAGGTCACCTCCAGGAAGGTGAGATAGCCAAGGAGAACAGGAGCGAAGGAGGTAACTTGTGCTATCTCTGTGGATCTGCCAGATCCAATACCCAATTTGTGGGCGTTGATCCTAAGATGAAGTGAGAAGAGTAGAGATTAAGAGATTAAATGGAAAATACATGTTTCCTCAAGGCAGCTAGGCCTTGTGGGAGCTGGGCATCATGCTTTGCCAGGCAATGTCCAGTCCAGCTCCTAAGAGAGGTATTACCAGTCTGTTTTAGGCAGGTACAGGTGTGTCAGTCACATGCAGGCTCTGCCACATGTGTGATCACCTGGGCTGCCTTTTGAAGGAAAACCGTAGTTTATCGGGATGAGAAACTGAATAAAAAACACCTCAGTAAAGTTCTGAACTTCAGAGTAGCACAAGCTTTTCTGTCCAACTTGATCCTGCCCTTTAGAGCTGCTCAGCTCAGATCTTGTTTCTACCTATTGCCTGGCATCTTCCTGCATTCTGGATGTTTAGTTGTGCATTCAGATGCAGAACGCTTCCACCATCTCATCCTGAGAGGCTTTGCGTAGCTACAGCAAAGGATCTCTGCGCTTCATCCACCTGGATGTGGTGGGTGCTAGCAGAATTGCCACCTCCTACTTCATCTTGAGTGTGATGATCTGGCAATATATTCCCTCCACAGGGTGCAGCTGAGCTGGGATAACCCCCTGCAGCATTTGCTCTTCAAAAGAACTCTCCTGTCCATCTGGAAGATGATAGCCAGTCACAGGTATGTGGGGGCAAAGGGTTGGATTGACATGGCTCTTGTACGCATTGCACTGAGTTCCAGCTCCTGCGTCACCAGGCCTTGTCCTCCCCTCCACAACAGCCACCACAGGCTGGCTTGTCTCTCCATGGCTTTTCTTCTGGCTGTCCTCGCAGCAAGAACAGCTGCATGCTGCAAAGCTGGGGAGAACACTGCATATTTATTTCCTCCGCTTAACGTGGCAGAGCCCAAATGTTGCTTCCTACACAGCTGGCACAGCCAGCTTCAGCAAGGGGCGCAGCCTCCTCCCATGCCGAGTCGTGACAGTCACCGAATACTGGCTAATACTGTTGCTAATCGGCCGTGGCCCTCATGGCAAGCAGGGAGAGGCAAGCGCTGGTCCGTGTTGCAATGTTGTCTTTGGCAGAGAGGCGGACAGAGGCCATTCTTTGTGCTTGTCCCTGTAGATACAGCGGCCCGTTCCTGAAGGCGGTATCAGAGAAACAAGCCCCTGGATACAGGGATGTGGTAAAGAGGTGAGTTTGTGGAGGAAGTGCTCGCTAGTTGATTTCTCTCCATTTTGTCTGTCTTCTCTGGTTTCCAAAGGGCCAGTGGGATGGCTTCCTTCCTCCTTTTACAGAGCTTGGCTGTCACCAGCATCTCCCACTGATTTCTTTTATTAAAACTCCCTTCCAGGTGATTAGACTTGGAAGCTTGCTCTGACTCTGCAGCTGACAGAAACTGTGCCTGCCTTTTGCCGGCATTGCACGGCTGACTTACTCCAGGCACAGTCCATGCAGCTGTAAGCCCTGCCTGAGCAGGGGATTCAGCTTCTGCAGCTCAGCAGTCTCTTCTCCCTATGTTGGAAGCATGTGCCTCAGTCGATACCCTCTCCTCATCCACTGCTTGTTCCCCAGATGTTTTACTCTCAGTGGAGAAGTGGGTCATAAGAATATTTCCCAGAGAGATTAAGGGCATTTTTCAGAGCTGAATCATATTCTATTCTGGTCACAGTTGTCCTCTCTGCAGCCATTCATTTTCTCATTCTGTCGAAATAAGGGAAGTAATATTTATTCTCCATCATGTTCCCCTTATCAGCACTGCTATTTTTGCTAGTGGCACCATTCGATTTTAAGGGGTTTTAATAGATACCTATTTTAGTAACTCTTCTTTCTCCACTAAGACCTGGACTGACTTCATGAAGACTAATTACTAGAATCGCTCTGCTTGCCTTCTCTGGAGCTCAGCATCAAATTTTTTTTAGAGGTGACTGCTAATGACCTGCCAAGTTGATTGGATAGCAAGTGTCGCATTGGCTAAACTTACTTTTGTCTGACTTCGAAGAAAAACATTTCTCACTTCCCCTCTTTGTCCTGAGCAATAAAATTGATTGAAAATAGCTGTGCCTTCAGGGCCACGCTGAAATGAGAATAAGCACGTTCATGCAGAGCCTGAAGAATGCCTGGCCCTGGGTTGCAATTTAATTCTCCTTCTGTCTTTTGTAGACCCATGGATTTAACCAGCATAAAGAGAAGACTGTCAAAGGGACACATTCAGTCCATGGTCCAGTTCCAGCGTGACCTCATGCTCATGTTCCAGAATGCGGTGATGTACAACAGCTTCAACCACCACGTGCACCGCATGGCCATGGAGATGCAGCAAGACGTCTTGGAGCAGCTGCAGATGTTGGGTGAAGCTCTCCTGTGCTCAAGGGACAGGCTGGGGTGGGGGAGAAGGTAACAAGCCACGTCTTGAGGCCTCTTTCTTTTGGAGCAGCGCTGTCTCCCTGGCTCGAGAGGTCTGCTGGGGCTCAGGGGATGCGCTGACACCGCAGCCGTGGCCTTCAGCAGACCTAGTTATCCCGCAGTTGATGGGATAGAGAACAAAGCGGTTTCTAGGAGGGGCGCCAGAAGGGAAGCCTCCTTTCCTCCCTGGGGAGAGCAGCAGCATAGTCCCGCAGCGAGAAAAGGTTCCTGGGACGAAAAAAAGGGGAGAAAATCATCTCTGTGACCCGTTGGGGTGAATCGGGGCCCAGCCCCGTGAAGGCGGCCGGCTGTACCCCCGGGGCGCTGCGGGCGAGCTCTGTGGTCACGGCCTGCCCTGTGCGTTTGCGGCGTTGCTGTGCTGGGGTTCGGACCGGGTTGAGCGTTGCCGCCCCGTGTCGCCTCGGGCCGTCAGGGCAGTCGCAGCCCCTGCGGTGCCCTGGCCTGCACCCCCCGGGGCGGCCACGGCCGCCCGCG
>NW_008824283.1:58420-61445 GCF_000699105.1 Pygoscelis adeliae | reverse complement strand
CCCAGCCTCTTCCCCAGCTTGGGGAGCATCCCAACCCCCTGCCCACATGCCCCAGTCCTCTTCCCCCTCCCCAAAGGCCTCCCAGCGTGGCAGGGCACCGGGTTCCCATCCCTCCTTGCACAAGGCACTAGCCCCTCTCGGCTCAAGGGCTCCCTGCAGGGAAGCTGCATTAACCACCCCTCGCTGCAGAGCAGCCCCACTACGGGTGACATGGAAAGCCCCAACAGAAGTGCTGGAGCAGCTGCCCCCCTCCACAGCAGTAGCAGCACTTGTCAGGCTTTCCTCCTCTGCCTTCCCGGTGGCACCAACACGGACCGGTGCAGGCACAGGGCACCACCACACCACTGGCTCCAGAACCCTGCGGACAGGGCAACCACTGCGAGCAGCAGCTGGAACCCCCCCAGCAAGGCAGCGGGGGTTGGGGACAGGACTCCTTAGCAAGACATTTAAGTTACTGGGTTGTAGGGAACAGGGGCGGTAGAGCAGGAAGGACAGGGAGTGTCTCACAGGGCGCTTGGTTTCTGCCCCACGGCAGAAAGAATCACAGGGCAAACGCTCCTGGAGTCAGAGCACGGGGCACATGCAAGACCCCCACCCTGGCACAGATGACCCCCTGTCTCCAGGGACCCCCCCCCAGAAGGGCCTGAAGCGCTGCAAGAAGGAAAAGCTCCCTTGCCGCAATCAGTCCTTCTCCCCAGGGCAGCGCCGAGCGGCCGGTCCTTGTGCAGACCCTGAGATCATCCCATTGCAGCAGCAAGAGACCTTCCCCCTTCACAGTCCCGCCAGCATCCCACCGCTCAGATCTTTGAGGACTCCACCCGCTCGATCCACGGCGAGTCGGCCCCGACGTCCCTGGGCTCTGACCGCAGCTGCCGCAGCTCCCGCTCCAGCGCCTGGCTCCGGTGGTACATCTCCATGTAGCTGGCCTGGAGCTCCCGCTGATACCGCAGCACCTTCTCCTTCTCCTCCTGCCAGGTTTTCCTCTCCAACTCAAAGTTCACAGCCTGCAGCTGGCCCTGGCGCCGCTCCCGCAGCAGCTCTGCCCACAGCCACTCCACCTGCCGCTCCAGTGGCTCCGCCGTGTCGTTGTGAAGGCCCCGGCACTTGGAGTCATCAGTTTCGCAGCCGGGGAAGTCCTGGCACGCCGGCATGGGGTCGTCGCCCAGCGGCAGCGAGGCGCCGGGCTCCGGGGGGCTCTGGAAGGAGTCTGCCAGTTGCGCCAGCTGGGAGTCCCTGGCCTGCACCTCCGCCTTGGCCTCCCGCAGCTGCGTCTTCAGGCTGAAGATCTCGCCCAGCTTCTGAGCCATCTCCTCCTGGGTGTCCCGGAGCTGCTGCTTCAGCAGGGAGATCTCCGCTGCCTTCTGGCACACCTGCAGGGCACGGGCGAGCGGTGAGGAAGGGTTGGAGGAGCAGGACCCCAGGGGTGGTGGCACCCCAGGCTGTCACCACAGCATCCCTGGGAGACCACGAGCATCACACCTGGCTCGTCCCCACCTGTCCTGTGGCCATGAGTGACACCAGAGCAGGGAACTGCTGCCCCCATCCTGGCTCCACGGCCAGGAGGGTGGCAACAGGCAGGGAAGGAAGGGGGTCTCACCTCACACTTGGTCTCCTCCAGCTTGGGGCTGACGCGCTCGCCCTGGGGCTGCCGGAGCTTGGGCTCCTCGCACTGGCACTGCTGCATGCTCAGCTCCTCCTGCAGCCGCTTCTCCTTGTAGAGCTGCAGCTGCAGCGCCCGCTGCCCGCGCTGCGCCTGCTGCGTCACCTGCTGCAGCCGAGCCATGTACATCTGCTTCAGATCCTCCAGCTCATCCAGCCACAGCCGCTGCTTGTCCTCGAACACCTGCCAGCACAGGTGGACGCTGCTGAGGGTCCGTAGCCTGCCCCTGCGCGGGGCAGCCCCAGGGAGGGATCCCAGAAGGTCCCGTGATGTTGGCTCCTCCCATGCTTGGACATTCCCAGCCCATCGCCCACCATGGCAGGACACCAGCTCCTTCACCACTCCTTCCACACAGGCCCCGCTGCCCCCCACCCCTGCCCGGGGCACCCAACACAGCCCCAGCCCCACGGCTCACCTGCGTGAAGGGGTCTTCGGTCTCGCTAAGGCTCCTCTTGAGCTGCCGCAGCTCTCCTCCCGTCTCCTGCAGCCGCTCCTCCAGCTGCTTCACCGCATCCTCCAGCGAGTAGGTGAACTCGTAGGGCGGCGGGGGCTCCCCAGGGCTCTGCAGCCGGCTCAGCGTGGCCATGCTTTTGCAGGACAGAGGTGCCTTCTCGGGGGCCAGGGGGTCCCTGGGGCTCCGGGAAACCCTGTCCAAGGAGCCCCCGATGTGGTTGATGTGGCCCATGGAGGCGCTGAACTGGCTCTGGGCAGGCTGGAGGCAGGAGCTGTAGGAGGGGAAGCTCTGGATGGAGTTGTGGCTGGAGTCGGAGGCCTCATCCAGGCTGATGGCGTGGAGCAGGTGGGTGCGGAGCGGGCCATGCTGCGAGGCCGCCGTGCTGCTCTGCGACAGCAGCGTGTGCAGGCTCCCGTTGCTCTTGGACAGCTTCTGCCCCTTGGACGAGGACAGGCCCTGCATGGAGACCAGCCCCTTCCCGGCCACCGCCTTGAAGGCCGAGGGCCTGATACGGCACTGAAAAACAAGAGCGGGGTCAGGATGAGCCCAACAGCCCCCACCAGCACACACAGCCACCCGGAGCCAGGGAGAACCTGCTCGCTCCCAGCCCCATATCCCTGGACGTCCTCAAAACCCCATATCCCATCTCTGGCACAGACCGTTCTGCTCCAGCCCCATCCTCACACAGATGTATTTTGGGGAGCAGCATGGCACCCGCAGCCGCAGCCTCACCTTGTCGAAGCGGCCCCTCTCGGGCAGGGAGCTCTTGGAGAAGTCGGCCCCGCGGTGATGCTCACGGGAGCAGCGCTCGGGGGACCGGTTCTCGCGGTCACTTTCATAGTCCCGCTTGTAGCAGGCGCCCGACGTCTGGTGCTTCCGCTCCGACCGCATCTCCTTCTTGGCCACGCGCA
>NW_008824283.1:54627-55558 GCF_000699105.1 Pygoscelis adeliae | reverse complement strand
GGAGGGGACAGGGGTCTCGGCTCCGTGGGACTCTCTCTGTACCCTCCTCTTGCAGGACAGCCCCGTGTCCCCCTGCCACAGCACCCACGGGTGTGCGGGAGCCGCCAGAGGTGCCTGTGCTGCATGGCTCACTCCACCAGCTGCAGCATGCACGGGGGACATGGAGTAGCCCTGGGGCTGCCACCTGCCCCAGCACCTGGCCTGGCGCCGGTGAGACACGACACGCTTCATCCCTCTGAATCAACCCTGTCACGTCCTGGCCGGGAGCCGGTTTTGTCGCTTGCCTCCCCTGCAGCGTGCCAGGCACAGGGAGCGGGGATTCTGGCACGGGGCAGACCTGGTCACCAGGCATCCTGGCCTCCTCGGGGAGTGGGACACCTGCAAGTAACGCTGCTCTGTCCCCACGGCAGCCCGTACACGGTGCCCATCTCTCCCCGGGGAGCGATCGCACCCGCACCGTCCCCAGCCTGGGTTCGGGGACACATGCATCTGGTGTGCTTGCACCAGGGCCCTGCTCGCTGCCAGCTCCCCCCGCTGCACACCAGAGTCCTCAAGCTGTGCTGCCAGTGCTCACCCACACACACACACTGTCCCCGGTCCCTGCTCACCAGGCTCACATGCTTGCATTATCCTCGGTGTGGTGCCAAGGCACACAACCGCTCCCTCCGTCCCTGGCCTCCCTGTTCCCCGTGGCTCCTTTTCACCACCCAGCTGCACGCTGGGGCAGCAGGACACGTGGCCTCTGAATAGGGGGGCCCTTTGCAGCAGTGCCATTTCCCAAGCTGCTGGCACCAGCATGTGTCTGCAATGCCCTGGCCCTCTGCCTGGAGCTCAGCCACGCGTGGGGCACCCCCAGCAGCCCGTGGGGCCACTGGGTCCCTGCCAGAGGGACAGGCACATGCCTGCGGTGGCAGGCAGTAACGGCATCCCA
>NW_008824283.1:51941-54585 GCF_000699105.1 Pygoscelis adeliae | reverse complement strand
CCGCCCCCCTCCTTCCCGTCTGCCCCGTTTCCTGCTGCCACGTCTCCAGCACGGGCTGTGCTCCCCCGAGCACGGCTCCATGGGACGGTAGCTCCTGCGGGGCTCGGCCCTACCTGCGGCACTCCAGTGGCCAGGGATGCTCCGTTTCCTGGGCAGAGATGCTCCTGCCTCCCATCGGCTTTTCCCCCCCCGCTCATCTCAGTCCCCTGGTCCCCCCCACATCACGATACTACAGCAATTTCATGTGGCCACCAGGAAACTGCTCCGGGCACCACCCGGTTTAAAACAACCTGGCAATAAAAGCCAGCCGATTGCCGTGCCCATGGCAGCCCCCGCACAGCCTCGCTGACAGCAATTTGGGCCCCAGAAGGGGGGTTGCAGAGGGGCAGGGCTGGGACTTCACAGGCTCTTTCTTCCCCCGAGCATCCTGATCCCCTTCTCAGGGTTGCTGAGAGCACAGGAACGCCAGGAGGCCTCCGGCTCGGCTCTGCGGGGCTCCTGGGACAGCAGGCAGGGTGTTATCCATCTGCAGAAAGGCAATGGGGAAAAACCTCGTCCCCTCCCACTGGGCCATTGCTAATAATGAAGTGCGTGGAGGGGGAACGGAGCCAAGTGACCTCCGAGTCACATTCAGGGCTATAAAAGGAAGCTGGGTCTCCAGCACGGCGCCTCTTCCACAAAAGCAACCGGAGGATGAGGGGGCTGCAAGCAGAGCTGAGAAATAGCTGCCAGGCAGCGGGAGAGGAGCCTTTAGCGCTGAGCAAAGTGCGAGGTGCACATATGCTCTCTGTTTCTGCACATCTACGTCTTCATGAAACCTGCCCGAAACTGTGTCATCTATTTTGAACGGTGCAGAGAAATACTTTGATCTGCCTCCGCCAGCCCTGGCTGCGGTTCAGGCACCGGTAAGTGGCTGGCGTACAAGTGGCCAATCCCAAAACCTGCACGATGGAGAGACAGGAATGGGGCTGCTGGGACGACATCTCCCTCCGGCTGACCGCAGCGAGGGACATGACGGGTCCTGGGAACACCTCCGGAGCAGTGCGCCGTGTGTCCAAGCCTGCCTGCAATCTTTGTGCCAGATACCAGCATCGCTTTGGGGCTGCCAGGCTGGAGAGGCCATTGGGAGCTCTTGGGTAGCGCATCCCTACATCGCCCTGGGGCAAGGACAGGCCCCGAGCTGGGGAGGAGGACACGCTGGGCCTGCCTGCACCTTGCATGATGCAAAGCAGCACAGCCTGATCCTCACCACCCTGCACTGCCACCTCGACCCCTTCCTCGGGAGGCAGCCCACCTCGCACCCCAGTCCGCAGGGCCCCAGACTCCTCACCCGGCTCCGGAGCAGCACGGAGAGCAGACAGCGCCAGATCTCTCCAGACACCCCATGCTGCTGCCCCTACATGGTACATGACCCCCACACTTGGCTCCAATGCTTTTGCCTCCCTTAACGTGACACTCCTCCCCGGAGGTGCCACGTCCGCGGGGCCGCTTGTCTTCCTGGGATGGCGACAGCTTCTGTCTGGGGACGTCTGCAGGCACCCGGCAAAGCAACTGTTCCAGGAAGCGCCAGACAGGGGACGAGGACAGAAGGGGGCCAGGAAACATGGAGGGCCTGGTGCCAGCACTGGTGAACGCAGGGGTACCGGCTGCTCGGCTGGGTCTGCCCAGCTTGGAGGCAACAGCACCCAAAACGCATGCCAAGACCCCAGAGCCAGCGCGGTGCAGTCCCACACACAGCACCATCTGTGAGCCAGCCCAAGCACCCTCCACTCTGGAGCAGCACAGCACCATTTCATCCAGCAGCCCAAGCAGGTGGCCAGGCCAGGCTGGCGACGGAGGAGAGGAGCCCAGCGCTGGCAGAGGTCTCCCTTGAGAGTCAGCGGGTGTCTCTGCCACCCCTCGGCAGATCAGGGTGAGCGGCAGCATCCTAGTGGTCACAGAACCCGTTCCGGGCGGCCCCGCCCCAGGCGCGCCCCCCCAGCCGCTGCTCCCACCTGGGGCTCGAGAGCCAGGTCCCAAGCAGGGCATGCAGCCCCCCCCGCCCCTCCTCCTCAGCTCTACGCATCCCACTTCCCAGCAAAAGGTGCTGGTGTGGCTGATTTCTACCAAACCTAAACAACCGGCAGCCCCCAGGGCCCTTCCCCACCTGTTGGGACCTTCCCGGCTTCCCCACCTCCTGGATCCAGCACTGCAGAGCACCCAGTCACGTGCCCAGCAGCGAGGAGGACATTCACCTCCTCCTCCTCCTGTCTCCTGTCCCAGGGCACTCTCCCAGCACACAGTGTCAGTGCTTCGGCCGCCTCCCATGGGCTGCTCTTGCTCTGACAGCAGCAGGTCCCTAAGTCACTGCACAGGTTGGGCTCCTGGGGACCTGGGGTTTGCAGGGTGCATTGCCCAGGTCACCTCCTGCTCACCAGCACCCCAAAGCTGACACAGCCCTTTGCCCGGGCACCTTCCCCGAGCCATTCACTGACCCAGACAAGCCACATCCACAGTGGGGGGCTTGAGCCCACAGCAGAGCCCTTGCAGGCCCTGCCAGCAGCGGCGGACCAGCACTGTGATACCCTCAGCAACTAAATACCCCCTGCCTGCTGGAAGGGACAGCCCAGGTCCTTGTCCTGCCACGCCATGGGAGAAACCGGCC
>NW_008824283.1:48820-51914 GCF_000699105.1 Pygoscelis adeliae | reverse complement strand
GAGGGAGGGGGTGAGACCTGCAGCCTGGGCCCCGCACAGCCTTGCCTCTCCCTCAACAACCCAAACCCTCCTGCTCCCACCTCGAGGGGAGCGTCCCAGCCCCTACCTCGCCCAAGGAAGCTCTTGTTCCCCTCAACTTGGGCGGGCTAGGGGCAACCGTTCTAATTCCTGCACTTCAGCCACGCCGTTGCCCCAGGTCCACCAGCACTGTGGTAAGCCTGGCCGCCAGCCTTTCCCAGGACACCTCACACAGGGCCAGAGCAGATCCCAGTTCCCCTCAGTGCTGCTGGGGGAACATCAGGCTCTCCAACACCCCCTGAAAAAGGCCAAGGCAGCACATGCCACAGAAGGCAGGCAAGGAAGGGAGCAGGTCTGCCAGAACTCTCCTCCTTACTCCACAGAGAGAAGTCCTGGGCTACCTCAACTGCCGACATCCAGCAGAGCTGCAGATGCTGGGGCTCGGGGCACAGCTCAACCACAACCGCTTCCTGCAATGAAGTGACCACAGCACAGCCCTGGGGGTACCTGGCAGCTGAAACACAGGCATCATCTCACTCGGAGCCTGTTTCAGACCGGCTTGGCCTCTGAACCAGAGCAGATCGCCGACAGAGCGTAGCTGGGGCCAAGCCAGAAATGGGTGCGCTGAAGCCAGTAAGGTGAAGGGAGCAGGAAAAAGGAGCGGTGCGGCGCAGCCCAGGGCATTCACAGCTCACAGGTGCCCTGATAGTTCTTTATTGTCCTCTGAGCTGGGTGGTAGCTCAGCCATGTCCAGCACAGGAAAACTGCCTCCTGCACCTGCCCTGGGAGGCAGCACCAGTGTCCACAGTGATGCCACGGAGTCCCACTCTCAGCCTCTTCTGTTGGTCCCAGCAAAGCCCGGTTCCCAGCCCTTTCTGTTCCTCTGCGTCTCGCCAGCACCGCCATGCTCATCTGCTGCAAAAATCCTGCCTGCTCCAAGCAGCCCCGGCATCTTGGCACAAGCACAGCGCACACAACCGGCACACAGGAGACAGGCTCAGCCAAATGTGCACCAGGGGGTCTCGCTTGTGTCACAGTCCAGCAAAATATTAAGGACGGTGCAAGGGGCTCCTGCCACACTCAGAGCTGTCCGTGACTCAATTCGGTACCTCACGTTGTTCAGACCTCCCTCCTGATCCACCTTAAACTGCTCCTGAGGAAGAGAAAGACTATTCAGCCCGCGCTGGCTTCCAGCGGAGGGGGAAGCACCCAGTGCCCGGGGAGGGAGCGCAGAGCTGGCAGGGGATGACATGAGAAAGGAGGGCTCAGAGCACATGGTGACCGCAACCCAAATCTCCCGTGGTTCCCCTCAACCACGCTGAGGTCTCACCTGCTTCTGCGCAGCGATGCGCTTCTGGTCTCTCTTCCTCCAGGCTGGGTCATGCAGGTGCTGGAAAGTCTCGTATCCAGTCGTGATTCCAGAGGGACGGCGAACCTGGAAGGAAAGCAAAGCTTCTGTAAAGCTACTGGAAAACTTGCTGCGCCTGCTACTGGAGTGCGGAGTGCAGAAGGGCTGCCTTCCCCAGGTCCCGACCTGGGCGGCTACAGCCAGGGGCCAAGCAGGGAGACAAGGAGAAGGGCAATTTTAACCTAGGAGGCCAGGAAGCACCCCTTACCTGGAGACCGGCTCCTTTGATACGTCGATAAAACTCGTCGTCCTCCCGTCCCCAGCCCCAGAAGCGGTTGGACATGCCGTTGCACTGAAATGAGAGGGGCGTTGTACTGGCCCAGGTCTGGTCCAGCACAACTCCATGCGCTGCAGAGGAGCAGACACCAGCATCGCAAGCCCTGAGCACCAGCACAGCCTCCCCTCTCCTGCCCCCCACCAGATCACACCGCAGGCTCTGTCCCCGAACCATTTTGACTCTTTTCCACCCTTCCCAAGCGTGGAGCACAAAATGTACAACTGTTCACCAAGACAATGTTATAGCCCCTGCCCCAAACTGGCCAGGGCGTCCCACCCCCGTGCTCACCATCTCATAGTGCTGCTTGGTGAGCAGCAGGATGCCACCCACATAGGTCTGAGAATGGTAGAGCGGGTGCAGCTCCGGGGATGCCACGTGGAAGGGCCCTGCCTCCGGGAAGCCGTAGTCCAGCTGCTCGTTGAGGGGCAGGAGATCGACGTCATGCATCGCGATGTAGTCGGTGTCATTGCCGCTCTCCAGGAAGCCCACGTTGATCAAGGACGCCCTGTTAAACCTGCCGCAGGACCGGGGATTCTCGGCGCCACGCACAGCAGCCGTCGTCCCTTCACGTCCCTCTTCCGTGCTCCTCAACGCTAAATGTTCGACCAGTCCCCAAACGGGGACACACACAAACATGGCGTTCCCTGCCTTCACAGTACCGGGTGCCGTGGCTGCCCGTCCTGAAACTGCACCCCTGCTTCTCCCTACACAGGCAGCACACGCTGAGCCCGACGGCGACGCGCAGGGGTCTGGCCGCTGCAGACAGCAAGGGGCTACCGCAAACCCCGTCCTGCCCGAGGCCAGCTGGGGAGCTGCACAGCACCTGCCAGGGCTGCAGGCAGGTACCGGACAGCGAGCAGGGGGTGAGCGACGGCATTTCCAAACACCCCACAGTATTTCTTTGAATGTCAGCGTCCCCAGATGTTTGCTGCTATGGACCTGCGACACTGGGGAGAACGCTGAAATACCTGGGGGTAGAGAATTCTCTTCTTGCTTAGGAAGAGACAAGCAAAATACCGCTTTGTCCTTCTATAAGCTCTAGAGTGAGTAAATCTGGGGAGAGCATCACACCCCAGCCCTGACTCCCCGCTGCCCAGGCCCTACGCTTCTCCTTGCCGCCAGAAGCAAGCGGGAGACCCCCTCAACGCTCACAGCGGGGACCGAGTTTCGGAGAAGGGCCCCCTCGCTCCCTTTGCTCGCTGCGGCGAGGGGAGACGCTACCTGAAGTGATCCACCTGGTTGAGGATGAAGATGTGATGGCGGATCCTCTTCTTGCTCAGGAAGCGGTGCATGTAGGGCACGAAGGCCAGCAGCTCCTCGAAGCGCTCCCGGAAGGGGACGAGCAGCGCCAGGCGGTGGGGACCCCACGACGGCTCGTCCTCCGCCGGCAG
>NW_008824283.1:44879-47816 GCF_000699105.1 Pygoscelis adeliae | reverse complement strand
TCCGGGCTCCCCCGCCGCAGCCCTGAGAGTCCCAGCAGGCATCGCCCCCCTCGGTCCAACCCGCCGGACACCGGGCAGGGGTTACAGCCAAACAGACAGATAAGAAAATACTTCTGATATTTCTCAGAAACAGCTTTAGAAACCACAGTTTTTACAGCTCCCCATAGAAAAGATGGGTTTGGGCACAGGCCACGGCCCAGGCCTCCTGCTAGTAGAAACGCTTGTTCCGCTCCTGGCGTTTCTGGAAGACCACGGCTCCCACCACAGCGCAGACGATGATGCCCAGCAGCGCGCAGAGCAGGAGCAGGAACACCTTCCAGCCCGTCAGAGGCCCGCTTCGGAAATTCCCCGTTGGGTCATCCACGTTGTCTGCAAGGACAAGAACAGCTACAGAGAGCGACCCGGTCTCGCGGGGACCCACACCTCTGACACCTTTCAACGGGCCTCTAAGAGTCCAGCCCCAGCATCCCAATGCTCTGCCAAAGGTTTCCGAAGCCCGGAGACTCACCTTTGGGTGATTTAAGGAGGCTGACGCTAGGCTCAATCTTGGTCCAGTCAACAGTCTCATCTTCTAGAGGGTGCTCCACCATGAGCTGGAATAGCTTCATTGAGATAATGTCGTGATTGTCTAGGAAACAACCATCAGCACCAAACGCTGTCAGAAGCTCTGAGAGATGTCCACACGCTCAGAGGACCTTAGGTCCATGCTCTGCCAGGTCCAGGTCTCCTTCCCTTTCAAGCCACCCTCACACCCCAGGTATCAAACTGCAATTTGAGATGTTCCTTAGCTCTTAGGTGCCTCCCTTCTCAGGCCACGGGTCCCTACCCAACAGGGTTTCAAGATTTTAGCTATTCAGGGAAAAGAGGCCATCGCAGCCACCCAGTGCATCCATAGCATTGTATCCCAGGCTCCAAACAGTAGGTATTCCCGCAAAGCAAAGCCCGCTCTCACCAGACAGATCTCCAGTGCCAGCAGAAGCACCGAAGAAGTAGCCGGTTGGCAGCTGCACCCCTGCAATGTCAATGCAGTTCTTCCACTCGTTCTTGTCTTCCACATCGGTCATCACCTGTAAGACCAGGGGAGTGTCACACCGAGAACGCACGCTGCCAGCCTGCCCACCTGCAGCTCTTCTGGAGCTGGAGGCGCAGGCGGTCGAGCCTGGAAAACCATCTCCAGGTCACCTACTGACACAGCAGCACCCGCGCCTCAGCACTGCTCCGTCTAACGTGCACGGGACGCCCTGCGGAAGGCGTTTGCCACATCTCACCGTCAGGCGGCCTCGGGAGTACCGAATCGCCAGGAAAGTGTCGTGGTTCTGGTTCCGAAGGTCGGCGGTGCACCCCGCCAGCTCCGTCCAGCGCCCGTCCTTACTGTGGTCGTACGTCAGGGAGCCGTTGTTCACCATCGCAGAGATGTAGGGGAACACGCGCTGCAGGGAGGAGAGCGCTGGTGCTTTCAGTCTGCAGGAGCCTTCAAGCTGCAGACCAAGAGCCACCTTCCCCTGCCCGGTCAGAAACCTCGGCGAGAGCAGGATCTCAGCCAGGCACGGCAAAAGAGCCACAGTTTTGCTGCACAGTCGGGTACGGAGGGCAGAACAATGAAATCGAGGCTCATTTCCTACGTAAAGCTGCTTCTGAACTGAGCGAGAGCTTGTTCTGGCTAAAGCAGAGCAGCCGTTTCTGACCTTCTGTACCAAGACCCCCCATCAGCCCACACCGCACCGCTGCGGCCAGGGCAAGGAGACCGCCCCAGACTTGCAGAGTAAGCACCAGACCAGGTAAGAAGTGTAAGAACAGAGCACAGGACTCAGAACGGGCAGAAATCTCACGTGAGCAGCATAACCACACGCAGGGCTTTGTAGTCAGCAGATTACGTACACTGGAAGAGGCCAACTGGAGGCAAGAATTCAGCTCTCGGTGAGCATCAAGACAAGAGGGGGATGGGGTCATCTCCAAGTGCTTTATGACTTAAGCGTCATGTTTTCGGTGCAATAGATCTCACTACCACAGTTATGTTTTCTGACTGTGCCGTAACAACATCCACAAACACAGAGCAGGAGAAAAGAAAAGGACCAACAGCCCGCACGGGACTGATCTGTGTTTCAGCCACAGGGAATTCTGGTGCAAAAAGCCAGCCCAGGAGTTTCCCTTTTAGAGACACCCAGGTTGGAAACAGAGAATAAGGCCAGAAACAATGCGGAACGATCAACCAAAGCACAGAAAAGTTCAAGAAATGACACTCGGGACAAATATGCTTTCAGGTAGATTCCTCTAACTTAACTTAATAGGTGGTGCATAGTTCACACCAGCTCCATGCTGCCCTCTCATCCTGAGGGGAAAAGGCCTTGGAAACATCTGTGTAGTCAACAGCAGCAGAAGGCGGAGCAAGGACCTTCTTATCTCCGTTAATGCACATCCAAACTCTTCCCTTTACCAGCTCCCGTGGCAGGAAGAGCAGCTCACTCTCACGTAAGGAGAGACTTTTCCTTGGTCCGGGTGTGAAGCACTCAGAGCACAAAGCCTGGAGGACACAGCCTCCTCGGCACTGAACCAGCTCCCTGAACTACTCACCTCCGTCGCTTCATCGTTGGGATATGTATCAAGGAAGATAGCCAGTCCGTGAAAGTTGTCCTTGCTGCCAAAGACAGGACCTGGAACAGGGCAGAACATAGGGAACAGAAGGCTCTCGGAAGGAATTTGTGCTCAGAGACTTCTATTGAGAAGAGCAGCGAGAGCTGTTTATTGCCAGGCAGACGACCGAGGGCGCCTGTTTCCAGGGCAGAACGCGCAGGACGTGCCGTCCCCATCTAGTGACACCAGACAGAGGGGAGCTCAAACGCCCTCCCGGGCGAGAAACCTCCCAGGACAGGGGCAGTGCCAAGGGCAGCTCCCTGGGCCGCCCCAGGGCACCTGCGAGTGCTGACGCGGCCTCAGCCC
>NW_008824283.1:40822-43413 GCF_000699105.1 Pygoscelis adeliae | reverse complement strand
GGCAGCTGCATCTTCCAGCCCTTGGGATGGGCATCTTCAGTGGGGCAACAGAAGCCCCAGTTTGGGTGTGTTTAGGGCAACGCGCTTCCCAGGGCCTCTTGCAGAGCAGCCCCTCTCGGCGGCAGGCGCAGCATGGCTGCAGCCAAGGCCGTCACCAGGCAATGAAACCCCTCCATTGGTGACTGCACGGCCAGGTCCTCTCTGTGTCTTCCTGCTTGTCCCAGGTCCCGTGCACACATGGGAGCTCCTCTGGCCAGCAAAAGATACTGAACCGAGGCCTTCCCGAGCCAGCTGCCGTGGCTGGGGCAGCACCAGTCACATCCTACGG
The DNA here is from genome assembly GCF_000699105.1 of Pygoscelis adeliae. Lineage (NCBI taxonomy): Eukaryota > Metazoa > Chordata > Aves > Sphenisciformes > Spheniscidae > Pygoscelis > Pygoscelis adeliae. The sequence goes on along the minus strand of NW_008824283.1, from coordinate 43,085 downwards.
GAGCGGAGGGGAATACACACCATTCGGTTGGCTGTACGTGCCACGTCTGAGGATGTAGCTGGTACCATGGTGGGGTGTCCAGCGTGCCCTGGCCAGTGTGCGTGCTGCAGCAGCCTCTGCGGGGTGTGCTTACAGCGTGGATGGACAAGTCCTGAGCAGGTATCTTGTTCTGGAGGCGTGCAAGCCCCTGACACAACGGGACGTGTGCTTCCCTCCGAGCACTGGGGCTGCAGGAGGGTTGGGGGGTACGAGGAGCCCGTGGAAGCCCAGGAGGCAGGGAGGGGGGAAGCCGACTGATTAGTGAAAGACTGGGTAGGAAGCCCTTCTGAGCATGGCATCTGAGGCTCAGGGCCCAGCTGAGCCCTCGGAGGAAGTCTGGGGACCAGGGGGATTGGCCATGGCTTAGGGACCTGCAGCTCAGTCCAGTCTGGCACCTCGCAGCTCTCACTTCTTCCTCTTCATGATCTGGCTGGAAATCCAGTTCATCCCATCCTGGAGGGAAGAGAGAGACATGAGCACAGCCCCAAGAGCACAGCAGGTCCTCGGGTCCTCTCCCACCTCTGCAGAGCCCACAGGCCCCTGTCTCTCTACCTGCACTCCTTCCCCAGACAAGGCTGAGCAGGCCTGGATCTGCCATTCCCGGTCCCGGTAGGTGTGGAGGCTCAGCCCTTCCGCGATTTCGGCTGCAGGTGCTGCAGTCACTAAGTCCTGCTTGTTGGCAAACACCAGCAGCGGGACGCCCGTGAGGGACGACTCCTCGGTGAGCTCTGCCAGCTCCTGCCAAGAGAGAACTGTCTCCCAGGGCTGCTGCCCACTGCTGCCCTCCTCCACAGAGCTGCCTGGCTGCTTGCCTGAGCTGTCCAGGGCGGGCTGGGGCACTCAGACCCGCAGAGTGCCTCACTCCCCTCTGTCTGGTGCTTTTATTACAGCCAAAGAAGCTGTGAGGTCTCAACATCCTGAGGGAGAGTCACACACCCCTGAAGCTCCATCTGCCCTGAAGAGAGCCCGGGAGCCGCACGCAGTACTACCTGAGGGCTGAAGCACTCCCGGCACTGAGAGCCTTGGGCAAAGGGCAGCTACAGGAGGCTGCTGTCAGCCCCATGCTGTCTGGCACAGCCATGTTGCCATCTGGTGCCAGTACAGCCAAGACTGGCACTCGGAGTCTCACCTTCCCCTCTCCGGCTTCATTCCCAGGGTTTGTAACTCTGAATTTGCTACTCGTAAACCTTTGCTTGGTCGTATCACTAACCTGGTGCTGGGGAGGTGGGAGGAGGGCGCGAGGCTGGCAACCGAGGGGTCGCTCTCACCAGGGTCAGAGTTACCCCCATGTCAGGTACCCCTGGGGTATCACACCCAGCTCGGGGGGAGCTGCTGGGCACAGATCTGCCGTGGGGTGGTTCTAGGTGCTGAGACCCCCCGATCACAAGCCCTTCCCACATAGCTCTGGGGACAGCGTGGCCCCCACAGCGGTGCTGCCCCACGGTAGAGAGCAGCCTCGCTCTCCGCTCCAGTCCTCAAAGAGCTGGAGCCAGCCGGGTCCAAGCCCCAGGGCCCCACAGCCACCCCCCTGCCCAGACTCCTCATACCTGCCCGGTCTCCTCGAAACGCTTCTGGTCTGCGCTGTCAATGACATAAATCTGCCATGGGGACAAAAGGGACAGTCATCGGCTCCTTCTTGCCCGGCTGCACAGCCCTCTGCCTTCTGCGGGGGCCACAGGGCTCTGCTGGGCTACAGGGCCCTGCGCAGAAGGCACGGCTCTCCGCACGCGGGGCCGCGGTGGGCTGCGGGCAGCCGCTCCACTCACCAGCAGGTCTGTGCTGCCCAGATACTTCCTCCAGTACGGGCGGATGGAGCGCTGCCCGCCGATATCCCAGACGTTTAGCTTGAAGCCATGCGAGTGGACACTCTTTATGTTGAAGCCCTGCGTGGGGACACGAACCCCAGCATCACCCAAGGGGAGGGTAGGACCTGCCACCCTCCTGCTGCCCATGGCCCCCAGCGGCACCTACCTGGGTGGGCGTGATGGTGCTGACCTCCTCGGACGCCAGGCGTTTCAGCAGCGTGGTCTTCCCCGCGTTGTCCAGCCCCAGCAGGACGATGCGGAGCTCCTGCTCCGGGGAACCCTTCAGCCTCTGGATGACGGAGAGCAGCCCCTGGGGACGTGGGGTACTGGGGGAGGCCTGCGGGGTGCCGGGTCGCTGCAGAGCACCCTCATTTCGGAGGGGGGAACTGGGTGCACTGTTGGCCATGGGTACCCCGTGT
>NW_008824283.1:38989-39791 GCF_000699105.1 Pygoscelis adeliae | reverse complement strand
CGGGGATGGCACAGGACAGGGGTCCAGAGGGGCACAGGACAGGGGTCCAGAGGGGCACAGGCACTTTTCCCAGCTGCCCACCCCAGCCCAGGTGGGGTGACGGGCTTGTCCGTTTGCCATTTGGATTAAATATATTAAGCAATGTCTTTGATTCTTGCATGCCGCAGTTCGGTCCTCGGATCAGGTTTCCTAGCAGAGAGGTTATCCTTGTGGTGAGGACCGTGAGTCACGCACTCTTGGTGAGACATTTTTATTTATAACTCCCGTTGCAAAGCCAAGCCAAACAACACAGCTATGCTCCGACAAAGGGAAGGGGAGAAGCAGGATCACCCCCCACCCCACTGCTGCTCCGTGCCGTGGGGGGGGGGGGGGGCAGCAGCCGGGGCCACCCTCCAACTACCCCCTGCCCGCAGACCCTGCCAGGGCTGCGGCTGCTGATGCCGTACTGCTTTTGTGCATGTTCACGGTGGGAACACTTCATTTTTCTCTGCATAGATCTGCACCCAACTTAATGTTAGGGTTCTGCTTTTGATAGGTTAATCACCCACCTTACGTCCCAGTTATTAGCATTTCCATGAGTGGGTTGCCATGGTGCTCTGCGGTTTATCCTGTAACTGTTAGTTACTTATATTTCCTAACAAATATCTTAAAATATCCTGGACTGGTTTGTGGTTGCTGATGAACATGGAACCCCAACCTAGGAGATGGGGAAAACTGCTTAGGCATCACTTTGGTGACTCCAGGCTGCACGTCCACCACTCCTCTCTGCCAGGCTCTGCCGGCATCCGCGGCACAGGCAGCT
>NW_008824283.1:36913-37542 GCF_000699105.1 Pygoscelis adeliae | reverse complement strand
AGAGGGATGTATGGGGCCAGGTAGTGGGCAGGCAGCGGGATGTGGGGCGGATAACGGGCAGGCAGGGGGATATGGGTCTGGGTACCGGGCAGGCAGAGGGGTGTGGAGAGGATAACGGGCAGGCAGGGGGTGTGGGGCTGGGTAACGGGCAGGCAGGGGTGTATGGGGCTCGGGTATCCATAGCAGGCAGAGATGTAGAGGGGTATTAGGGCAGGCAATGGTATATGGGGCTGGGTAGCAGGCAGGCAGGGACATATGGGGCTGGGGTAATGAGAAGGCAGGGGTCTGTGAGGCTGAGACAGCGATATAAGTGGGGATGTATGGCACTGGGGTAATGGGCAAGCAGTGATGTATGGGGCTGGGGTAAACAGGAGTCAGCAGTGCTGGGGTGCGTGGGACTGGGTGGCACAGGCAGGGCAGAGCTATGCGGGTGTGGGCAACAGGGATGGATGGGGAAGAGCAAGCAGGTGACAAGATAGGGGTGTGTGGGGCTGTGGTAGTGGGCAGGCAGGGCTGGGATGTGTGGGGCTGGGGTAAGGGGCATGGCAGCAGCACATGGGGTGGGGTAGCAGGAACAGGCAGGGGGGGAATAGTGGGGCTGGGGCAGGGGGCAGGGGGGGCGGGGGGGG
>NW_008824283.1:33425-36898 GCF_000699105.1 Pygoscelis adeliae | reverse complement strand
TGCTTGCTGGGGGTCCTGGGGTACCACCTCCCCGCGGCAGGTATCTGGGGCGGCCCAGGGGATGCTGCGGGGCACCCTGTCCTGCTGTGCCCTGGGCTGGCAGCTCTGGCAGGACCTGGTCCCCAGTTTTGGGCATCTGCTCTCCAGTAGCCCCAGGCCCCAAGGAAGGAGGGAGCAGGCAGTTTGCCTGCCTAGGGCTGTGGTTGTCCTTCCTTCCCTCCCCGCCTCCCCTCCTCTTCCTGTGCCGGGGAGGCTGCTTCTCTCCTCCCCAGGCTGCAGTGGCAGGGTTACATCTGATAGCATCTGCCCTTTCCCAATTGCCGGCCTGGCCCCAGGGCAGTAGATGCACGGGAGGTGGGAGAAAAGCTGCGCACCCCTTGTAACGCCCCCCACCCCTGCTCGCTGCCCCTGGGCTGGGAGCCCCGTGTCCTTGCCCCAGCCGTGGGGCAGCCATCCTGGTTGCAGTTAACACCAGAGCAGCTGTTTGCTGGCAGCCCGTGTCCGTAGCTCCTGGGTTTGGACTGGGCTTGCCCTGAAGCTGCTGCCTGCCCAGGTACCGCTCCACTGGGCTGGCAGATGCCATGTGCCCCCTCTCACCTCTCTTCTCTCCACCCCCGCAGGGCCCAGCTGTGTCTGATGGAGGTAAGGCTGTTCTTTGCTCTGGGACGGGAGGCCGGCATCGTCTTCAGGGGAGGGGGAAGCCCACAGTCAGCCTGGTGCCAGGGGCAAGGAGCCAGCAGAGAGCCAGGTCCTGTGTCAGCACAGGCTGTGCTGTGGGCGGGTGCATGGCCGGTCCCCCACAGTGCCGGGCTAAGCCCTTTGCCAGGGACTCCCCATATCCCCCCATCCCTCCCGCACGGCCCCATGTCGCCTGTCCCTCCCTTCTGGCTGCTCAGCTGGCACCCTTGAGTGCTGGGGGCTGAGAGGCTTCCCAGGGCAAGCAGAACCTGGGTACCAGCCAGCCCCAGGTTCCCTGAGGGAGTCTGTCTGTCTGTCTCTCATTGTGCATTGGATATCTCAGATGGCCCATTCGCCCGTCTCGGCCCTGCTGCAGGATCCTTCCAGCATGGGGTGCCGGTGGCTGCTCTTCCCACCTGCATACACAGGGTGTGCAGAGTTACCCCATGTTTTGGACAGGAGGAGAAGGGTGGGGAGCCTGGCAAAGCAGCAACCTGCCACCTCCTCTGTTCCTGCTGGCTTTGCCGGGAGAGCCCTGCTTGCATACCTTCACCTTCTCTTGCAAATGGCCCTCTGCTCCCAGTTGCTCACCAGCCAAACCAGTTCAAAAGCTGGAGTTGCCCCTGGGAACTTCCGTCTTTTTGACAGAGGGACTCCATTTGAATGCATGGTCACCTTGCGTTTTCCCAAGCAAGGGTTTCCTTGGGGTTGGGAGCTAGGGATGACACTTTCTGTGCCCTCCTCTCGCTGGGTTTGTTCCTCGTCATGGCCAGAGGAGCAGAGAAGGTAAGTTCAGGCACCTCTACCCATCCTCCGAGCTTCCCTCCATGCCGTGTGCCCCCCGTGTCCCCTTCCACCCTGCTTTCCCTCGCTGGCTGGGTGCCTTCCCCACGCCCTCCCTGGGGAGGACAGCCAGCGCCGGCAGGGAGGCCTGTCGTGCTGGAAGGTGCCAGGCGCGGCACTCAATCTGCTCAGAATGCTGCTGTGATGCTCCTCGAGTTCCCTACCTGAGGGCTCGCCGGGTCCGATCGGGATGGAGCGGATGAACTTGGTGCAGATATGGGGGGCTGCTGGTGACAGGGGGATGATGCTCGGTGACACCCAGGCAGCCAGAACTGACCCTTTTTCTCTCTCAGAGTTAAATGCCTCCAGGGCCCGTGGCAGCAACCACAGCGTGAACAGCCTGCCGGGACCGCCGGCCACCTGCGGCTCCACACAGGGGTCTGTGGTCAGCTGGGCTGAATCCTTCGAGACGCTGCTGCAGGACCGCGTGGCCGTCACCTACTTCACTGTGAGTGCCACAGCCCAGACCTTGGTCCCTGCTCCCATCCGCTGTTGGCAACTGGCCATCCCACAGCCACGGTGCCGGCCAGGCCAGCAGCTCTCTCTGCCCCGCAGGAGTTCCTCAAGAAGGAGTTCAGCGCCGAAAACGTTTACTTCTGGCAGGCATGCGAGCGCTTCCAGCAGATCCCGGCCAGTGACACGCAGCAGGTACCGGCCTCCATGCAGCCATGGTGTGGCTGAGCCTGGGTCACACAGGTGCTGGGAGGGACGTGGGCAGAGGTAGAGGTGGCTGTCGTGCCTGCATGTCCCAGGGTCCTGGCAGACCCCTGTTCTGGGAGGCTGAGCTGGCTGGGGTGTCTTGTGGGAGTGATAAGGATATGGATGTGATGTGCATCTGAAAAGCCACAGCCGGGACTGCCTGACCCATGGTGCAGGACATGCTTCTCCAGCCCAGGGTGGCCAGAGGGTGGAGAGTGCTGCTGGGAGGACAAGAGAGCAAGGGCAGAGAGCTAGACGGGGACTTGTGGGGACAGAGCCATGCAGCTGCGGGGGGACAGTTCCTACCTTGGGCTGCACCTCCACAGAGAGACCGGCATCTTGTGCCCAGAGCTTGGTGTTGGGTGGAGGCAGCTGGCTCTGATGCCCATCGAGCTGGTCCCAGGGGCCATTTGGCCCCTCAGGGCTCAGGTGGCTCCGTGGGGTGAGCCAGGGGCTCCCCGCAGGGTAGCAGTGAGGAGGGGGCTTCTGGTCCCGGCCTAACCCCCCCACTCCCCCAGCTGGCCCAGGAGGCACGGCGAATCTACGATGAGTTCCTCTCCAGCCACTCAGTCAGTCCTGTGAACATCGACAAGCAGGCCTGGATTGGGGAGGGCATGCTGGCCACCCCCTCCCCAGACATGTTTCGCATCCAGCAGCTCCAGGTACGAGCAGCACCCGTGCTCCACCCCACCCACAGGACGGAGGCTGCGGGACCACCCCGCGCATCACTCAGCATCGCTGCTGTCGCCGTGGGGCCGTGTCACGGGGCAGTGGCCAGACTGAGCTGTAGGTGGGCAGGGGTTTTAGGCACATGCATCCTCCCTTTGCAGATCTTTAACCTGATGAAGTTCGACAGCTACACGCGCTTTGTGAAATCCCCACTCTACCAGGCCTGCCTGCGGGCAGAGAGCCAGGGGCAGCCCCTGCCCGACCTGCGGCCTCACTCCCGCAGCAGCAGCCCCCCACCTGACCTCACAAGGTGAGCCGGGGTGGGAAGGGGGGACCGGGACCTGTCCCTTGGCCTGAGAAAACGGTGATGGGTCCCCTCCCTGCTGCTCGGAGCAAACCCAGCCCCAGGCTGAGGACAGACAAGCGGTTCGGGGAACCGGGGAAAGGGAAGGGGCACCCTTGGATGTCCCCACGCTGAGATGCTTTTCCATTCATCCCAGAAGTCGAAGCTGAAGCTGGGTAAGTCCCTGCCGCTGGGTGTGGAGACGGCAGGCAGTGGGGCCAAACGCAGCACCCGCAGGTCG
>NW_008824283.1:32633-33031 GCF_000699105.1 Pygoscelis adeliae | reverse complement strand
TCTTCCCGGCCCGGCCACTCCATCCGCGACATGCTGGCGGGGATATGCGAGAAGCGCGGCTTCAGCCTCCCCGACATCAAGGTCTACCTGGTGGGAAATGAGCAGGTAGGGCGGGCAGGGGTGAGAGGGGGCTCCTTCCAGCCAGACCATCCCCGGGCTGGGACCACCTGCCGCTCTGCTTGCTCTCTCCTGATCATTTGGCTCTTGCAGAAAGCGCTGGTGCTGGACCAGGAGTGCTCAGTGTTGGCAGACCAGGAGGTGAAGCTGGAGAACAGGATAAGCTTTGAGTGAGTGGGAGCTTCGGGGCTGATGCTGTTGCCCACGTGTCCGGTCCACATCACGTGTGGCCACCCGTGGTGCCCCACACCCAACCCCCCAGGCAGTCCCGAAAGCCCCGG
>NW_008824283.1:31833-32231 GCF_000699105.1 Pygoscelis adeliae | reverse complement strand
GCCAGGCTGCTTTCTGCTGGCCATGGCTCCTGCTCCCTGGGATGGTCTCCATCCTTACCTGTCACTGGCCGGGTAAGGGGTGCTGAGCATCACTTACCTTGCAGACATGCGAGTGACGGAGAGCGGAGAGGCTGCGGCCGCCCCCTCCCCGCTCCGGAGCGAGGTGAGCTCAATATCCCACCATCCCGGTCAGAGATGCCCCCGTGGCTGCTGCCATGGTCTGTGGGGAAGTTGTGCCCCGCTGCGACCCCGGCACATGCCGCAGGGCTGGGCTGCAGGTGCCGAGGCGGGAGCCAGGCTGCAGGAGGGCGATGGGGATGTGGGCTGGGGGAGCACTGCCTCCTTGCCCCATCGCTGAGGCCTGGGCTGCTCATTGCAGGAGGGAAGCCTGACAGGAG
>NW_008824283.1:29230-29682 GCF_000699105.1 Pygoscelis adeliae | reverse complement strand
GAAATAAAGAGCATGGCCTGGATGCGCGTCCCTCTCCTTCCTCCGCTACCGAGGCCGCACGGTGCTTCTCCTGGCAACAATGTCCCCCCAGCCCCCCCATACCCCATGGAGCCCCCTGGGGCCAGGGCAGGGCTGGAGCCAGCCCTTGGCCCCAGTGCCACCCTGCCCGGCAGCAAGGGGCAGTGCCAGGAGCTTATTTTCCCGGCACCGCTGGTGGTGTAGGGGAAGCTGCCGGGCCGGCACGGCCAAGGACTTCAGCCCCGACCCTGTCAATGAGTGACAGCCGGAGCTGCCAGGGCCTCACTGGGTTAATGATTGTGGGGGCAGCTGGCCAAGAGCCCCTGGGCACAGGGCAAGCGTGGACACCAGCCTCCTGCCCGCTGCAGCCTGGCACGGGGCTCTGCGGGTGCCGCTGTCCGCAGACAAGGGTCAGAAGGGGCCCCGGGCCCCCC
>NW_008824283.1:27239-29054 GCF_000699105.1 Pygoscelis adeliae | reverse complement strand
GCGTCGGCGTGCCATGTCCCCAGGCTGCCGCTGAGCCACTTGGGATACCCAAGGAATCTCCACTTGCTCCCCCCATACAAGCGTGGCTGGCTTGTCCATGGTGGTGGGACCCAGGAGCGCCTGGTCCCAGAGGAATGGGGACGTGACAGCCGTGCGGCCCCTCCGTGCCCCACTCCCCACAGGTGCCAGGGATGGAGGGGCCTTTGCCCCTGGCTCTCCCCTGGACAGACGTGGACGCGAGCTGGCCGGGCACCTCGTGGGTGGATGGAAACTTGGCCGGAGGTGCGTAAACAGCGGGTAATGATAAACGGTGTCTAGGAGGTGGTGATGGCAACACTGGCGTCGCTCTGCTCCTGCCCGCCCTGGCATCGCACATGCTGGAAGACGCGGGCTCTGCCCCACGTAGCCCTCACAGTGCTGCCGGCTGCTCTGCGCTGAGCCGCTGGCACGGGCTGAGCCGGGCCGTGTGCCACCGTCACCACCAGCGACAGGACGCAGGGACCGCGCCAATGCTGATGTAACCCACCGCCAACGCCCTGGCGGCGAGGGCGGCGCGTGCCCTGGGCAGGGCCAGGTCCCTCACGGCTGATGCTTAGATGACTCCGCCGTCACACATCCACATGATGGTGGATGTGTGCGTGGCCTCACCTCTGGTTTGGGACACCTCAGCAGCACCAGCACTGAGCCCTTCTCCTCCTCCTCTTCCTCTTGTGCAGGGGATGAAGCACCTGGCGCCAAGTGATGGAGAGCTGAGGCTGCTCCAGCATCGCCCCTCAGGCACTGTTCTCCAGCACTGCCCCGGCTTCGCTCCCCACCACACAGGCTGCTGCTCGCCCAGGGACGATGCCGAGCCTCAGGCAGGCGAGGCGGGGTGTGCCGGCGGCACGGTACCCTAGGGGCGCGTGCCCCATCCCGCCCTGGGGCCGCAGCTGACGCAGGATGCCGCAGGGTTACCCATTAACTGCAGGAATTTCTGGGGAGGAGGTGAGCGGTGAGCGGAGGCGAGGGGCAATGTGGGTCTCCTTAGACTTTGCTCTTGTCGTGCATATAAAGGGCCGCAGTGCCCCGCGGGCCACTTCGCTGGAGGGACGCGTGGATGTGGCATGTGGACATGGCGCTGCCCTGAGTGCCCGGCCAGCCCCAGGTGAGCAGGGCCCTGGGCAGGAGGGGTCCCTTCCCCATGTCCCCTCTGCCCGGGCTGCTTGCCCTTGCGGGAGCTTGCTGGTGTGGCACGGCAGTGGCCGGTGGCCCAGGGGACTTCTGGGTGATGGGATGGTCCTTCTCAGTGGTGCCAGCACCACAGGGATTCTGGGGGCTGGTAGCGGTCGGCATGGCACAGCCATCCGTGGCTCTGCCGTGGTGACACATGGCCGCCTCCCCTCAGCCTCAGCAGGAGCGATGCTGCCCTTCCAGAGGGAGAGCCCGGCCCTGCCCCGCTGCCCGGTGCGGGGAGGAAGGGTGGTGCACGGGCCCCAGTTCACCTACTGCCCCAGCCCCCAAGGTAGGTGCCCCCAGCCCTACTCCTCCTCCTCTTCCTCGCCAAGCCGGGCTCAGTTCCGCTTCTGGCCGGACCCTGGCCCGGGCGGTGCCCTGCTCTCCTCTGCAGGGGGGTCCCCGCAAGGATGGGGCCATAACACGGGTGCCCCCTCTCCCCAGCTCTGCACCGGCTGCCGGGTGCCCACACCTGCCCCTTCACCGTCGGTGCGGTGCCTTGCCCTGACCATGGCTTCCCCTGCCCTGGCTCCCCGGGGCGCCTGGGCGAGGGCAGGGAGCGGTACGAGCTGGAGGGGCTGCCCCCGCAGGGGGCCCCGCTGG
>NW_008824283.1:25422-26867 GCF_000699105.1 Pygoscelis adeliae | reverse complement strand
GGGGGCGGTCGGCAAAAGGCGCTCCAGAGAGGGAGGATGTGCAGGGGGCCCAGGGAGTGGTGGCACAGCTGGGGACATGAGCCCCCTCCCACCGGGGGCACAGGAGGACGGTGTGGGGCTGCGGGAGCCCGGGGAGCCAGGGCCATGCTGCTGCTGGCATTTAACACTCTCTCTTGTCTTGCGCAGAGCTGGGGTGCTGGGCCAGGGTCCAGTCCATCTGTGTCTCCCTTCTCAAGGTGCCCCTGATGTTCGGGTTCCTGTACCTCTTTGTGTGCTCCCTGGACGTGCTCAGCTCTGCCTTCCAGCTGGCCGGAGGTAGGGTGGTGGGGGCACGTGGGCGGCTGGTGGCACACCCCGTGCCAGCCCCTGCCGCTCACGCTCTCTCGCAGGCAAGGTGGCCGGGGACATCTTCAAGGACAACGCCATCCTCTCCAACCCAGTGGCCGGGCTGGTGGTGGGCATCCTGGTGACCGTGCTGGTGCAGAGCTCCTCCACCTCCACCTCCATCATTGTCAGCATGGTCTCCTCGGGGCGTGAGTGCGCCCGTGGGGCTCCCTGGGACCTGAGGCTGGGGGATGGGGTGGCTGGACGGGGTCACCCTGAGCTGGGCCATGCAGGGCTAGCGGGCCTCTCTGTCCCCAGTGCTGGAGGTGCGCTCTGCCATCCCCATCATCATGGGCTCCAACATTGGCACCTCTGTCACCAACACCATCGTGGCCCTCATGCAGGCTGGCGACCGCAGTGAGTTCAAACGGTGAGAGCTGGTCGGGGCAGAGGGGACTGGAGGGGCTGCTCCCCAGGGGCCACCCCATGCCAATGGGCTCCTCCGCGCAGGGCCTTCGCCGGTGCCACCGTGCACGACTGCTTCAACTGGCTGTCGGTGCTGGTCCTGCTGCCACTGGAGGTGGTGAGCGGGTACCTGCACCACGTCACCCACCTGGTCGTGGCCACCTTCAACATCCGCAGTGGGAATGACGCCCCTGACCTGCTGAAGATCATCACGGAGCCCTTCACCAAGCTCATCATCCAGGTCTCCTCAGCCATGGTGTCCCCAGGCTGGTGGTGGTACCCCAGCATGGGTGTCCCTGTGCTGGTGGTGATGTCCCCACCGCTGGTGTCCCTTTGATGGTGGTCATGTCCAAGTGTCCCCACGCTGGCAGTGGTGTCCCCATCCCAGCAAAGATGTCCCCGAGGCAGGGGTGCTGTCAGCCCCCAAGGGCCCTCTCCAACATGTGTGTTGTTGCAGCTGGACAAGTCAGTGATCACGGGCATTGCAACGGGGGATGAGAGCCTGCGCAACCGGAGCCTCATCCGTGTCTGGTGTGGCCACGCACCTGCACAGGTGAGGGGCCCGTGGCCCTGCTGGGGCCACCAAACGATCCATGGAGGGTGGGTCGTGGGCAGGGAGTGGCTGAGGATGCTGTGGAGCCGGCTGCAGCCCACCG
>NW_008824283.1:23744-25195 GCF_000699105.1 Pygoscelis adeliae | reverse complement strand
GGAGGTTGGGGTGGGGGTCCAGGGGGGGGGGTGGCGGGGGGGGGGGCAGGTTTGTGAGTGGGGCTGGGCCGGCCCCAGCCCCTCGTCCAGCTGTGCTGTGGGGCAGGCGAGCACCTCTTCACCGACACGCCGCTGCCCGACCTGGCTGTGGGGCTGGTGCTGCTGGCTGGGTCCCTCGTCGTGCTCTGCACCTGCCTCATCCTCCTGGTCAAACTCCTCAACTCCCTGCTCAAGGGGCAGGTGGCCAAAGCCATCCAGAAGGTCATCAACACTGGTGAGTGGGATGGGGACCGCCGTGGGGTGAGTGGGATGGGACCCCGCCTGCCCCATGGCCACCCAGCCCCAGCCCCACCTGCCATCCTCAGACCCATCCCTGGCTGCCCCTAACCCCCATCCCTGCCTGGACCCCCATGTCCCTTGCCTGCCCCGGATCCCCACTCTGCTTATAGATGTCATGGCCTCCTGCTCTCCACATCCTCCTTCCCCAGCCATCCCGGCCACCAGCCACCAGGCTGGCCCCATACCCACAGCCTGATGCCATACCCAGAGCCTGGCCCCACAGCCCCCTTCCCAGCACCATGTAGGAGCTCTGGGCTGCTCCCAGCTGATGTGTCCATGCCCGTGTCCATGTTTGTGTCCATGCCTGTGCCCGTGGCCGTGCCGTGGCAGACCTCCCGCACCCGCTCAGCTGGCTCACTGGGTACTTCGCCATGGTGGTGGGCGCTGGGATGACCTTCGTGGTGCAGAGCAGCTCTGTCTTCACCTCAGCCATCACACCCCTGATCGGTGAGTCCCGGCCAAGCCTGGTCCCCTGGCACGTGCTGGTCCCCCCAACGATGGCCCATGGGTGCTGGGACGCTCAGAGGCGTGGGAGGAGCCGTGCCTCCCTGGGAGAGTGTGGGGATGGCGCTGGTGAGGAGCGATGGAACGGGATGGGGTGCCTCTCCCACAGGCCTGGGGGTGATCAGCATAGAGCGCGCCTACCCACTGACCCTGGGCTCTAACATCGGCACCACCACCACCGCCATCCTGGCCGCCCTGGCCAGCCCCGGGGACAAGCTGGCCAGCTCCTTCCAGGTACGGGCAGCCCAGGGCCATGCGGGGGCTGGCGGGGGGACATCAGGCAAGACAGGTGCTGGGGGAAGCCTGCGTGCCTGGCCCAACGGGGATGCCATCCCTGCAGATTGCCCTCTGCCACTTCTTCTTCAACATCTCCGGCATCCTGCTGTGGTACCCGCTCCCCTCCCCCCGCCTGCCCATCCGCATGGCCAAGGCGCTGGGCGAGCGCACGGCCAAGTACCGCTGGTTCGCTGTGCTGTACCTCATCGTCTGCTTCCTCCTGCTGCCCTCCCTCATCTTCGGCATCTCCATGGCGGGCTGGCAGGCGCTGCTGGGGGTGGGCGCACCCTTCCTCGGTCTCTTCTTCTTTGTGGGGCTGGTGAACGCGCTGC
>NW_008824283.1:17892-20160 GCF_000699105.1 Pygoscelis adeliae | reverse complement strand
GGGCTCGGGTCCCGAGCTTGGGGACCAGCAGAGGCTCCTGGCGGGGATGGTGCCTGGACGGGGGCCCGGCGTTGATCCCCTGGAGGCGGCCGGCCCCGGCAGTTGGAGCTGTTCTGGCACCCTCTGCGGAAAGAGCTGCCCTATCACTGCCGCCTGGCTTCCCCTCCTGCGGCCGTCTTTCGCCTTTTCATAATTAAACAGCATTTTGCTTCTAAAAATACCCAGGAAGATGAGGGCGCCTGATGGGGACTCGGCCAGGCCAGCTCGGTCGGGGAGAGGAACTCTCCCCGAGGTACACCAGCCCCCTGGGTGGCACCCCGGGGCCCTGCAGGGCCCTGGCTCGTGCACCCTGCCCTCACCCTTGCCCGGCCCTGCCCTCACCCTTGCCCGGCACCGCTGGGGCCGACCAGGGGACCAGGCACCGTCCCTCCTCCTAGACATGAGTGCGTGGCTCCGGGATGCTCGCAGGGCAGGAGGGGCCAGGGACCAGTCAGAGTGGGGGCACACAGGGACCCCCCTGCCTGGGCAAGGAGATGCCGGCACATCCAGCCTGTGCTGGCATCAGAGCAACACCCGCGCCACCGAAGGGAGTTTCAGGCTGATGTCCAAAACATCAATTCCCGAGGCCTGGATGGGGTCTGGGAGCGCCTGGACCCCCCTTCACCCCAGGCACTACCGGGGTGCTGGGGCACGCCGGGGAGAGCTCCCCCACCGAGCATCTCCCGCTGCATTGCCGTCCAGCATATCGTCCTGCCCGCAGCAGAGGGGTCGAGCAGGTCGCTCCGTCTCTCTGCAGCGGCCCGTTCCATTCCAAGTTTGTACAAAGTCTGTCTTATCTGCCACAGCATGACCCTTATTCCTGCCCCTCTCACAAGCCTCCATGACCCCAGTACCACCGGGAAAGCGGCTCCCCTCGAAGCACTGATTACTCCGGCCCAACGGCAGCACCTGCGCTCGTCTGCTTGGAATTGCATCCTGCGTTTTCAGGCTTTCTTCAATTTTTCAAGATTATTTTGAATTAGTCCCCTGATAGGCTTGGGTTTGGAGCCCTCTCCCTCTCCAGCCACATCTCCTCCGCAGAGGTAAAAAGCAGAGCACTGGTTCCACTACCTGGGCTGCCACCGGCTCTGTTGGGGACATCAGGACCCCTCTGGACGCTCGCGCTGCTCCGGCAGCGCCCCGTGGCCGATGACTCTTGCCAGTGGTGGGAACGGTGCTGCAAAATGCCAGCTGGGAGGAAACCAAAAGTAGCAACCTAAGAGCTAAGTGTGCAAATGCTTGGAAACAAAGTCATTGCGTTTGAAGCTCAAATTCAGTATGTGCCGCCTTCAGAAGGAAAGCAGCTCTAAAAGAAGAGAGCTGGCAGCATGGCCTCATCCCTCATGGCTGAGTGACATGGGAGATCACCTCCGAGGTATGGCAGGGCAAAGCATCCTCCTCCTCGTTATCGCTGTGGGTTCGTAACCAGAAGATGCGACGCCTGATCTCCAGCGGGTGCTGAAGGGCACGGCAGACCACAGTCAGTACCGATTGCACGGGCAACGAGTGCTTGGAATAATTAGTGTTATTATCAGCTTCACTACAGCCTGAGGACATGAACCTCTCCCCTCCTGCTCGCTAGCACAGCCCGGCCGAGCAGTGCTCGGGGGCCCAGCCTGGCCCCCACCACCAGGTCATTGACAGAGGCCGGTGGAGGGACCTGCCCATCACCGCTTGCTCCTCCACGCCCTGGCCACCACCGACCTCGCACCCAGCGCAGCCCCACCGCCACCAGCCGCCGCACGCAAGGCGGGAGGTAGGCATCGCCGCGGGCTGGAGAGACGGGAGCCGTCGGAAGGCGAAGGTGACGTCCCCACCCGAAAGCCGGAAGGAGCAGGAAGTGGGGCAGGCACAACCCGCTAACGGGTAAGAGAGTTAATGAGCAGTTTTGCGCCTAGGAGAAGCGGGGAGCCGGGCAGGTCACCTGCAGGGCTGGTAGACCACCGAGGGGTGCCCGAGGAGGACAGAGCTCTGCAGAGAAATCCACGACGTTTGCTGGGGAGCAGGCAGGGAGAGGTTCCCACGCTGCAGCTTGTCTTCGGGCGGGGTAAGGCTGCTGCTAATTGAAGTACCAGTAAAAAAAAAAAGGGGCTTTTAGAGCAAATCAATGGAGGGAAGGAGCCTGCAGGAGCAGCAAGAGGAGCTCAACTATCGGAACGGCCCACGGGCGGCCGCTGGGGTCAGCCCCAGCGGGACGAGGCTGGCAGCGCCGCGCCCCCCAACGCCAAG
>NW_008824283.1:13364-16654 GCF_000699105.1 Pygoscelis adeliae | reverse complement strand
TGCCGCCTCTCCGTGTGGAAACCCCCCCGCAGCCCCCGCCTGCCTCCCGCCGGGGCTGGCAGCCTCCAGCCTCGCCCGTTCCTGAGGCTGCTCTTGCTCCTCTGGCAGGGGGGCGAAGCAGGTTTAGGAGAAAAAGTTGATTTCAGGCTGGTAAACTGCTGCTTCCCACACAAGGGCCGATCCCGAAACTGCGGCGGTGAGCCCCACCCCTCCACCACCTTCACACCAACCCTGGCCCCTGGTCCACTCGGCACCAGGAGCTTTGCTGCGGGGCCGCAAACCTCCTGCTGCTGCAGGGGTCACGGCTGAATTCCAGGGCCTCGGTGGGGGATGCAGCCTGCCGTGCAGAGAAGCCTCAGGATGGCTTAAGGAGAGAGCTGGGAAGCCTGTCGCACAGGAGCCTGGTCCTTTGCAGAGAAGATCTGGTTCGGCCAGGCGTCGGGGAGTTCATTAGATCACGTAAAGTGGCGGGGGAGGACAGTCCCTCCTGGCCCACGGTGTGCAGCCGGCCAGACCAAGTCATTCTGGAGCCTGAGGGGCCCGCTGAAATCTAGTTAGAGGGCTTTAGAGATTAGATTTGTGGGAGCAAAGAGCAACGAAATTAAATTTACATGGGCGGAAACATTTCTGAGCTGCTTGAAAATCAGACTTACCGTAGGTACTTCAGGCATGGTGACTGTGGTGGACCATGACATTATGGTTCATAATGGCAAGGTTTGGTTCAAAACCAAATCCAGACAAAACAAACAGCGGTGTTTGTGACCTCTAGACACGAGACCCTGCTTCCCACAGAGCGAGTGATCAGGAGTCTGGCTCCTGTTGTGCCTTCAGCAGAGCGGAGTTTGGCTGCTGATGCAGAGCGAGGCATCGGGCGGCTGCTGCGGTGCTTCCCAGTGCTCCTCTGGTACCCCAGCCTTGGCAGGTGATGGGTAGTTTTGCTGCAGGCAAATACGATCCACTGGCACGCTCGTGCTGGACGGTTCCTGGCCTGCGAGAGCCGCGGGTGGCTGTGCTGCCTGTCCACAGCTCTCCCACCCGTGGCTGGGTGGCCACGGTGGCTGCTGGGGTGAGCTCTGGCAGCCTGTGTGACAAGACAAAGCAGCTTTGCTGGCCAGGTCCAGCAGCACCATGTGCTCTGCTCCAGCCCAGCCTTTTTGGGAGCCTCCTGGTCTGGTGTGGGAGTGCAGGGCTGAGATTTCCCTGGACGTGCTGGGGGGGGGCTGCTGACAGCCATCTTCAGCTGCTGCCATAGGATGACCATGCTCTGTGTTCCCTTCAAACTCTTCTAGGAGGGTTTGGCCCAGGGAAGGTGAAGGATCCTTCCCCCGTTGTCCCCCTTGCCTGCTGGCCTCTGGCAGAGGAACAACAGACCAGCTTTGAGGTATCACCAAGCCCTGAAGCTCCCCTGTGGTGAGCTCTGGGTGGAGGTGGCCCACCCCTTGCCCCGTCCCCAAGACAGGGGTGCTGGGAGGTTGATGTGCCGGAGACAAGTTCCCTGCTGGGCTGTTTGCTGCGGTGCCTGGAGGGCAGGGAAGAACCTTGTGTGAAGGGTGCTGGAGCCTCCTTTCAAAGCAAACAACTCAAGGAAATGCAAGCTGCCGGTCCTCGTCCTCTGGGTGCTGTGGGGCACAACTCTGCCTTTCCTTGAGTGCTCATGGGGGTGGGATGGCTTGTCCTCCTGTGCCCTCACTTAGTTGTCCCCGTCCGTTTCGTTGCTGCAAGCCGTGGCTGACAAGAAGGTGTCTGCTGCTGGTTTCTTCCACCCCTGCTTACCCTTGAGTCACTTCCTTCCTGAGTTTGTACAATCGTGCAGCCCAGCTGCTGGTGCGGGGCAAGTGTAGCGCAGCAACCCGCAGCATGCCAGGGGCTCGGACCTGGGGGCTGGCCCTGAAGAAAGCCGGCTGTGATGGCCCCGTCCCACCTGCCTGTCCAACCAAGGCCTCCTGTGGCACAGGGAGCTGGATGCCCGGGGACTGTGTCTAGGATTAGGGGCTGAATTGCATCTGCAGTGGAGGAAAGTGTTATGAAAGTGTTTCTCAAGAACTGATAAACGATGTTCAGCCCCCCCCTGATTTCAGAAAGCCATGACTTGGCAGGGTGGTTTAATGTATTTCCAAAGGGAGGTGGGAGATTGTGTGTTGGCACTGGGCAGGGGGAAAGGCAATCCCTGGAGAGGTTGGCTGATCCCAGCAACCAGGCGTACAAGTATTTCAGTACTTAGTGCTTGCTATGATGTAAATTTTTTGGTCTATCTAGAAGCTTTCCCACCCTGTCCTACAGCACTGGGCATTTACTCCAGCAACTGAAGTTGGAATAATATCTAGTTCTTGGATCTTGCTTTTCAGAGGCTGGCTTATCTCTGGAGAAAGGTGGGAGTGTCCCCACTTCACAGGTGGGAAACTGAAGTGATGAGCCCCGGGCGATGCAGTGAGTTGTCTGTGGAGCCAGGATTAGAGCAGGAATTCCTGTCTCCCAGCTTTGTGTCCTCTCTCTGAGAGCCCCTCCCTGGAGTAAGCAATCAGTCTGGAATGAGTAGGTGGCATGAACATCCTTACTACAGCAGAAGAGCTTCACACCAAGCAAGGCTTGGCCTCGAGAGGTGATTAGTTATGCAGAGGTCCTGAGGACAGGCCTGGGAGCCAAGAACTCTTGTGCAGGCATAGAGTAACCTGTGGCTTTAGGCACTCCTGCCCCAGCCCCGATTCTTCACTCTGACTACGAGTCACTGAGATATCCAGGTGAAAGGTCTTCGTGTTCTTGGTTGTGACTTTGTTCAGCAGCCAGAGTGGTTGTTCCGTCCGCTTCCTCTGGCAGTCAGAGGCTCTAGTGCTTTTGTTCCGCCAGCCAGGAGACGACGGTACCGCTTCGGTCTTGTTTTCCTTGCCTGGGCTTGCTTGTGTAAATGGACAGAGGGTGTCTCCTCTCTAAGCTCCTGGTAAGGCTAGGCTGCGGTCGGACGTCCTTGCTTCATAACTCATGGTACCAATTTTGTGTGCCCTGCAGGTGGTGGCGGAAACCGGAAAGGCAAGAGTAAGAAATGGCGCCAGATGCTGCAGTTCCCCCACATCAGCCTCTGCGAGGATCTTCGACAAACCCTCGGTGAGATGCGGTGGCTGGCAGGGGCTGAACAGCGTCCGGGCTCCGTTCTGGAGCGGGGCCGGTGGGTGAGCGCGTGTGGGTGTTGTGGACCCAAAGCTGGGTGCGCGTGAAGGCAGTTGAGTCCCGCGAGGGTCAGGGACATATAACGGGGCACATGTCGGCCAAAACCGGGCCAGGATCACTCAGAGATC
>NW_008824283.1:0-13330 GCF_000699105.1 Pygoscelis adeliae | reverse complement strand
GCCAGTATCACTCAGAGCTCAGGTTGTAGGGAAGAAACGACGCATGGGTAAGTCACAGCTGCGTGGCGCTCACTGGATAGTGCCTGTTGATGTACCCACATGCCTTCCAGACTGTGATGAGCTTCACTAGAGATACGCACCCTTCTCTGTGCAAACAGACCTGCTCGGTGTTGCAGAGCTTTGGAGCATCGCTCTGGGGTGCCTTTGCATAACTAACAAAGGTTCAGCTAATGTCTTCTGGACTCCCTGGCTGGGATTCAGCCCTGCTCTGCAGACCTTGGCTTCTAACACTAATGCAGCAGCTTTACTTGGGCAAAACTGGGTTCTTGCTGTGCGGTATGGATGAGAATTGTACAGCTGGGCAGGGCTTGGCCTGTCATTTTAATACTGCACTTTGTACTCTTCATGGTTTTAATGTTGTTTGTGCAGCAGGCTTGGTCCTGAGATCATGTGAAATTGTTTTGGGGCATGGAGGGTGGGAATGCTCTGCTTCCTGGGAAGGGAAGAGTGTTTTTAAAGTTGTCACTCCGGATTCAGCTGCCAGCTGGAGAGTGGCACAGCTCTGGCCTTGTTTCAGAGCAGGTGGGCTTGAGTCACTGGGCTGAGTGGGCTTGGGAGGTTTCTGCAGCTCCAGTCCCCAATTCCACCCTGCCCAGGTTTTCCAGGTCCTGGCAGCCCCAAGGAGAGGAGTGGCTCCCTTTGAGGGCACATGGGACTGTAGCACTTGGAATAACTCAACCTCCATCATCCACACTGTAACCTCCAAGCTCACAACAGCATGGTTCTGCTGCTGTGCACGCCGTGCACCACCTCCCGGGGCCGGCTTCACAGCCAAGTGTAATCAGATGGAGACTCTCACCTTGGTTTTTCTGCAAACTGCCTCTCTGGAGCAGGTCCTGAGCACTGAACGCAGCTCAAGCCTGGGCTCTCCTTGCAGCTCCCATCTTGGCCGTCTCAACCCCTGTCTGCTTCTCTGACTTGTGTGCCCTCAGCAGAGCTTTCCCTCAGCTGATGCCCGTCCTCTGCCCACAGCCACCCTTCCTGTGGGTGTCACGACATGTTTTCCAGCACTGAACTTCACCTTTGTTGTGCTGCCCATTTGCCGGTGGTGAGTGCTGGTGGTCTGTCTCTGCTGTCCCGCTGTCTGGGACAGTGACCTTGTGATGCTTTGGGAGGCAAGTCCCTCCCAGCAGCTGGCTGTCACCGCCCGTGTCCCCACTTCCCCTTGGGGAGGCATGCGAGAAGTGCTTCTGGCCCAGGTGGCAGCTGCCTCACTTGGTTTCCCCGTGGGAAAGATGGCCCCGATCCTTGTGCTTGGGTCACTCTTTGGCTGGAGTGGTTTTGTTTTCCCCTCGCAGCCTGCTAGAAAGGCATTTCTTTCAAATTCTAGAGGCTTGGCAGGACCATGGGCATGGTAGGCTGGTTGCCCACTGCAGAATTAAGCTTTGTGTGCCCTGACCACAGGCAGCAACGTTGTGTGAGCCTGGGCAGCAGCGAGGGCAGCCGAAAGCTTCTGATCTCACTGGCAGCAAGCTCTTGTCCTTCCCAGCTGAAGAGAACTCCTTCCCCTGCAGACACAAGGAAACCGGCCGGTGCGGCGGAGCTGGCGAGGCAGCCTCCTCCCCCACCGCAGCCCGGTCTCCTCATTCTGATGCACCCTCAGGAAGCCGCAGCTTCCTCGGGAGAATCTACTGCGTGGGGAGGGGAAGGCCGGCAGTACCCAGCCCCAGGGAGTGCTGGAAGATCCCCTGCGAGGCGGGGGACAGCTGCACATCTGCAGCCCACAGCCCTTCATGGCAGTGGCTGTAACAGAAATCTGTTCTGGCCCGTGATCAGACAACATCTTATGAGTGGAAGGGGAGAAAAAAAAGCAGAGAACTGGAAGTGCTCTGGATAGTCAAAGGGGTTTGTGCCTGGGCTGCCAGGCTTCAGAGAGGGGTAGGAGGAATCAGCAGGGAAGCCGAGCTCCAGAGAGCAGTAGGAGTTGACGTACAAGCAAGTGGCTGTCCCATGGAGTGGGGGCATCTAATTGCTGTGTGCAGCATTAACAGGACATCTGTGGAAATGCTGCCCTCCATTTTGATGCTGCTGCTTCCAGCAGGGCCTTTGGGAATACGAGTGGTTTGTAAGAGTCATCAGAGCAACTCTTGGCCTGGATGATCTGCCTCGAAATAAGCTCGGTGTGTTCCTCATGTTCCAAGGAAAGTTGTGTGTCTGGAGTAGTCGGTCGATCTCCTGGGGAGAGGTTTGAGAAGAGAGCCTCCAGGCAAGTAGGAGACACCAAGATCCCTTGCTAGAAACAGGAGGGGCAGGCTGTACAGAACAGCAAGTCAAACCTCATTCAGGGAAGAGGATCTTCCGTAGGGGAACTTGTCCCCATTGGGTGCATTTCACTCTCCTGGGAGTCTCAGGCTAGTGGGACCTGTAAGCCCCCAGCTGACAAGTCACAAGCCTCTCCACTGCCGCCTGTGCCTGGGGCAGTGGGCTGTGACTGCTCCTTGGGGGTTGGCAGTGAGTAGTCTTCTCCACATTTGCAGAGCGGGACTACCACAGCCTATGTGAGAAGCAGCCCATTGGGCACATGCTCTTTCGGCAGTTCTGCGAGACACGACCTGAGCTGTCACGCTGCGTCAAGTTCCTGGATGCCGTGGTAAGAGCAAAGCCCATTGGGCTTCGATGGGGGAGGCAGGGATGTTCTTGGCGCCCTGGGTATGGACCAGTTGGCCCTGGGTGCTCCGGCAGCTGCCAGGTACTTCTGGACACATAGGGTTTTCCTGAAGAGTTGCAGTTTCTCCAAGATAAGGCTGGGCCTTTGCTTAGGGAGCTGTTTGCTGGTGATCTGGTTTTCCAGGAAAGCATGGGAAACCTTGGGCAGAGGGTGTTGCTGCTCTGCTGCTGTTGCCCGGTAGCAAGGCTCGGTTCCTGGCTAGACCTGCTCCTCATGCTGTTTGCTCTGTGCAGGCAGGGTACGAAGTGGCTCCAGATGAGAAGCGGAAGGAATGTGGGCAGCACCTGATTGAAAAGTACTTGAAGCCAAACGTGAGTAAGAGGGTTGTGTTTCCTGCCTGCAATGGTAGAGCAGTTGGAAAGCTGACAGCTGTCATTACCCATGTCCTGCCACAATGAACGTGCTGGGCAGGATGGTGAGGGCAGAATACAGAGCCACCCCGCTACCTCACAAGCGACCATTGCTGCTTTTCCCACTGGCTGTAAAGCAGTAACAGCCTGTGTGCTGTTACTGTGGGCTCCTCCTTCCTGGGAGGATCCTTGTGCTCTGCTCCCTATGTCTGACTCCATCCCTTTGTCCCCAGAGTGAGGACCATGTGCCTGAAGTCCCCTCGCAGCTGGTGGATGCCTGTTGTGAGAGGCTGGAGCAGGAACCTTCCAAGGAGCTCTTCAAGGAATCCACGAAGTAAGTTGGAGGGCTGGGGCCTGCCTGCAGGTCGCACCATGGCATGGGGTAGATGCTGCAGCTAACTCACCTTGTCTTCACGGTCCCTTCCTCCAGGAGAGTGAGGGCTGGTGCTAAGGCTGGGGCCTGGGGAGTTTTGGGCTAGCAGTTTGCAGCACAGCTACAGGAAAGCAAATGCAGGGAGCTCCTGTGGGCTCTGGGAGCCACAGGCTGCTGCAGAAGCCTCTGTCGCTCTTCTCAGTCTGCCATGGGTCTGAGTTGCCATTTGGGAAGACCCCGTTTCAGCGAGCCTCACCATCTGGCCATGCTGTTCTTAGTCTTGTGCCAGGATCTCGTAGGCACCCGTAGAGCAGAGCTGAGAGCTGCAGTGC
Organism: Pygoscelis adeliae; assembly: GCF_000699105.1. Classification (NCBI taxonomy): domain Eukaryota; kingdom Metazoa; phylum Chordata; class Aves; order Sphenisciformes; family Spheniscidae; genus Pygoscelis; species Pygoscelis adeliae. Next base: position 9,547 of record NW_008824283.1, on the reverse strand, counting down.
TGGTGCCAGCTGTCCTCTCCCGCTGGCCGCAGATGTGGCCGTTGTGGTTAGTTACACTGGCTGTTGCTGCAGGGATCTAAGGTCACTTCTGTTCCCATCACAGAAGCAGTGGCTGAGGTCCTGGCTCCGGGTGCGAAGCGGAAGCTGTTAGGCAAACCGGGCTTACAGCCTCCACCCCTCCCTGAACAGCAGCTGGAGCACGTTGCCTAATCGAGTGCAGGGCTGTGGCAATGGGTTTGCTGCAGTCTTCTGGGGAGCGTTAGCTCTGTGTGTGGTAACTAGTGTCACTGTCTGAATGCAGAGCCTCCAGGCTGGGCCCTGCCTGCTCTTGGCAAGCTCTGAAAGGGGAAGAGCCCATCCGCTTCTCCTTGATGCATGTCTCCAGTCTAGACACTATGTCTAAGGCTCTTTACTCCGCTGGGCAGCCCTGGCACTGGTTTCCGAGGCGGTTAGCTCTCTCAAGCAGGATCCCCTGTGGCCTTTTGTGCTGGACATTCATCTGAAACTGAACAACTCAGCGCCTGGTGCTGAACGTTGCTAGCAGCTTTCGGCAGCTGATTACAGCCTTGAGTGTGCATTTGCCCTGTGAGCAGAGAGGCAATTGCAGAGAGTCCCATCGTCCCTCTTTGTCCCGCAGCCCGGGCTGGTGCTGAGAGTCCACAATTAGCAGGGCTAGCCCCATCCCAGGGTGCTGTGTTCATCACAGCGGTACCTCCAACGTTTCTTTTGCATCAGGCTTAGCGCGGAGGGTGGGCTTTTTGGGCCAGGGCTGCACGGGGTACGTGGGTGATTCAGCATCAGGCTGGGTGAGGGGATGGCAAAGTAAACGGGTGCTCGGGGCTGCTCACCTCCTCTTTCCTTGGACTGCCAGCCTTTTCCATGGCTGTGAGCAGCTCTCAGGAACCTTGCTGGCTCTGCTCTCTCCTAGGCTTATCCACGACTACCTGAGTGTGGCTCCCTTTGCCGACTACCTCGACAGCTTGTACTTCAACCGCTTCCTGCAGTGGAAATGGCTGGAACGGTAACACTCCCCGGCATCACTGGGAGACCTGTGCCCCGCTCGCATGGGCTGCCTGAGAGGTCCCTCAGGCTCCTTCCTGTGCTGGGCCCTGGCAGGAGCCAAGGGCCTGGTCTTGCTCTCCTTCAGGGCCCTTTATTGGCACCATCAGCAGCCCCAGCCTTGCTTGCCTTGCAGGGAAGCAAGGTCTGCTTGAGCAGGGGTTTTGGGGTGGGCCACAGTCTGTCAGGCCAGGGCATGGAAGTGGTTTGGGCTTCAGCCCCTGCTCTGTCCCTGCTCCCATCTCACTCCAGTTTCCTTTCTCTCACAGGCAGCCAGTGACCAAAAACACTTTCCGCCAGTACCGTGTGCTGGGCAAGGGCGGTTTTGGGGAGGTGAGTGACCAGCATTTCCTCTGCATTTGGGGTACCAGGCAGCCACCGTTGCCTGCTCTACCAGCAGGGCCTGGGTTGGCCGTCAGGGTGCCACAAGCTGCTCCAGCACCTGGAGGCAGGTGCTGCTGGCTCGGGGGGCTGTGGGGGCCCTGCGCTGGGCACTGCTGTGCTCTGGGCATTGCGTGATCTGTCAGTTCCCCCCGAGGGGCAGGAGCTCCCCTCTCGCCAAGCACTGGAGGTGTGGAAGGTGTTGCACAGGGTAGGTAGCACATGCCCTGTGGTGCATACTGCTGCCTGGGCAGAGAGTCAGGTTTGTTCCCAGTGTCTTGGCAGGGGAAACTGCACTCCTGAAAACTGTCACTGTCAGTCTTCCTTCTGTTTCTGGAGTGGCCTTCTGTCTTCCCAGGCACCAGCCGTGGTGCTGCTACAGGTGACAGGGGCATCGCAGCACTCTGCTGCTTATCTGTGACATCTGGAGATGTCGCTGCTCCCTGTGTACTTGCTTTGACAATGGGCTTCTCGCTAACCTGAGTGAGGCAGGGACAGGGACATCTTTGCCTTCCTGTGCCTCTTCCTGAGAGCAGAACCTAGACCCCCACGCTGGAGATGGCAGCGGGAGGGTGCTGAGCCTTGTTCCCCCTCCAGGTTTGTGCCTGCCAAGTGCGTGCCACGGGGAAGATGTATGCCTGCAAGAAGCTGGAGAAGAAACGGATCAAAAAGCGGAAAGGAGAGGCCATGGCCCTGAATGAGAAACAGATCCTGGAAAAAGTGAACAGTAGGTTTGTAGTAAGTACATAGGAATTGCTCTCACTTCGCTGCGGTGGTTGATTCTTCCTCCAACCAGCCGGCCCGGCACCTCTGTGCTCCTCACCCCGCGTGGAGAGGCAGGAGCAGGCCCTGCCCATGGGGTAGGGTTCTGGCAGCTGCAGATCTCTCACAAGGCTGGGGTCTGGCAGGACCTCCTAGTGCCTCCACAAAATGCTGTAAATGCCCCCAAAGTGAGGCCCAAACACCCATGTGGTCTCACAGGCACCTTCTTAACCTCTGGGGCACAAGAAAGCAGCGAGAACTGTCTCTCCAGACAGCCAAGTGGGCAGAAGCCCAGCCCTGAGCTGTGTGGTGGGGAGCTCTCTCCCTGGCTGCACTGAGGTGTGGACAGCCTGAAACCTCTTTTTACGGAGGATTCATCAGACGCTTCCCTGGGGTTGCTGTTGGGTTCTGTTTGCCCCCGGAGGGGAGCAGTTCTGGCTCAGAAAAATAGTGTCCTCCCTGTCTGAGGAAAGCTGGGGGTATGCTGGGGCTGCTGGGCACTTCCACGTCCTCCCTGGGTTTGCACAGTTCCCCCTCTGCCTCCTCTACTGGCAAAGGCCCAGTCCTGCTGCCCATGAGTGGCTGCTTGGGTGACAAAGTGTCCGTCAGAGCGTGGGCACCTCCCTCTTCCAGCTGTGTCTTCTAACAGCCTTTCTGCCCTGAATTGCAGGTGAGCTTAGCCTATGCATATGAAACTAAAGATGCTCTCTGCCTAGTGCTGACCCTCATGAATGGAGGGGACCTCAAGTTCCATATCTACCACATGGGAGAGGCTGGCTTCGAGGAGCCCCGCGCAGCTTTCTATGCTGCTGAGATCTGCTGTGGCCTCGAGGACTTGCACCAGGAGAGGATAGTGTACAGGTGCGCGCTGCCTGGCCCCTGCTGGGAGATCTTGTATGGGCTGCAGAAGCAAGCGGGTTCCCGCTGCTCTTACTAGCCCAGCTGGGTCTGCCTGCTCAAGAAAATAAGCTCAGGCTTGAAAGCAGCACAGAGCTGGGTGAGAGGGGATCAGGAACAGAAAGCTGATCTCGTGGGAGAGACGGGAGAGCTTAGCTCGGCTTCCTCGTGCTGGTAAATGATCACCAAGAACAGGATGTGATCATGCTGTGAACGCCTCGGGGCAGGCACTTGGGTGCTTAACTCCCCGGGCAGTATTGACACTAGAACAAAGGAGGGTAGGCTGCCCTGATACGCTCAAAATTGAGAGCTGGGCAGGAGGAAGAACAAGCTGATTGTATGACTGTACTCACCAGGTTGTGTGATGCAGCGTTAGGGATAGCATGGCTAAACATGGGGCCGGAAAGTCCCTTCTGGTCATACCCTATGCCTTGCCCTGGGGCAGGACAAGCAGAAGAAGCCTCTGCTCCTTCTCTCTTGCACGGCCTGCCCCATAGTGAGTTCTGCACCTGCAAAGAGGGAATCAGCCACAGGCTTACTGCTTCCTTGCAGAGGGTTGAAGGTTGTCATGTTCTGCCTCTGCCCGGGAGGGGAGAGCTTGCAGGGCTAACTCCAGAGCAGGGGTGAGGGGAAGATTATCTGTGTGCCTGAGGCAGGGGCATTGCATCCCTCTGCTGCTTATCTGACTTCTTGAGATGTCGCTGTTACTTGTGTCCTTTGCTTTGACAACAGGCTTCTTGCTAATCAAGTCCCTTCCTTCCTAGGGACCTGAAGCCAGAGAACATATTGTTGGATGACCACGGTGAGTGCAGGGTCAAGAGGAGCCCTGGGCCTGAGTCCTTCCCTCTTCCTCTGCTTGAACCAGGGTTGCTCTGTGTTCTTGTCTGCTTCAAACATTGCCCCTTGACCTTGTCCTGTTAACTTGCCGCCTCCTCCATGCAGGTCACATCCGTATCTCAGACCTGGGGCTAGCTGTGCACGTGCCGGAGGGCCAAACAATCAAGGGCCGGGTGGGAACAGTTGGCTACATGGGTAAGTGGCCCCGGTTTAATCAAAAAGTGGACTCTGACTGCACACGCGCTCTCCCTGCGCTCACACGTCCCTCACCCCTGCTCCTGTGTAGCTCCAGAGGTGGTGAAGAATGAGCGCTACACGTTCAGCCCAGACTGGTGGGCTCTGGGCTGCCTGGTGTATGAGATGATCGAGGGACAGTCCCCCTTCCAGCAGCGTAAGAAGAAGATCAAGCGGGAGGAGGTGGAGCGGTTGGTGAAAGAAGTGCAGGAGGAGTACTCAGAGAAGTTCTCGCCTTGTGCCCGCTCCCTCTGCACTATGGTACGAGCGTGCGTCCCTGTCCCTTCGCTCCCACAGCCTTTTTGCACACAGCAGGAGAACATCGAGGCTGCTCCCTGTAGAGGTGCTGGTGGCAGCCAGGTTCCCTTGTCTCTGATAAGGCAGCACAGGGGGGTCCAGAGTGTCTTATTTCCTCACTCTCCCAGCTGCCCAGCGGGCCCGTGCCATCCCTAGAGACATACTGCAGGAGCCTGGCCAACCTCAGGGCTGCCCCCGCCCGAAGCACGCTCTGCCTGGGGCACTGATTTCCTTTGTGTTGCAGCTCCTGTGCAAAGACCCTCTGGAGCGCCTGGGGTGCCGAGGAGCTGGGGCCAAGGAAGTGAAGGAGCATCCTCTCTTCAAGCATCTCAACTTCAGGAGGCTGGAAGCAGGCATGCTGGACCCCCCCTTCAAGCCAGATGTAAGTGCCTGTCCGTGTTCTGACCTCATCAGTCACTGGTGCTGTCAAGAGAAGCAGGAGCCCTGGGGTGGCTCACCTGAGGAAATGGCACCAATCCCCTTCCCTCTTGTTTCTGGAGCCTGGCAGAACAGGGGTCAAGCAAGCTCTGGGCTGCAAGGAGAGGGGGCCTAGGCTTGGCCACAAGCTACGGTTGTTTGAGGTGGTGGTATCTTCATGCAGCCTGGCATTAGAGCATTCTTTGTGCTGTTTAGCCCCAGGCCATCTACTGCAAGGATGTTCTGGACATCGAGCAGTTCTCCACAGTGAAAGGGGTGGAGCTGGAGCCCACGGACAATGACTTCTATGAGAAGTTTGCTACCGGAAGCGTGCCCATTCCTTGGCAGAATGAGGTAGGTTTGCAGGACAGGTCTTTGCTCCTGCTTGTGCCCACCATGGCAGAGTGCAGTGTCCTGCAGAGTTCATGCTGTGCCGGCTGCTCTTGCACTCTGCTGGGCCCTTGGTGACAGGCTTTGTGTGGTAGTCACTGCAGCCATCTGTGCCCTCTTCCAGATGATCGAGACAGAGTGTTTTAAGGAGCTGAATGTCTTCAGGACAGACGGCACGGTGCCTCCAGACTTGGACTGGAAAGGGCAGCCTTCTCCACAGCCCAAAAAAGGGTTACTCCAGCGCTTATTCAGCAGACAGGTAAGAGTGTTTGCCCAGCGTTTCCTCCACAGCAAGTCCTCTAGCCGGAATGAGCCCGCTCCTGCCTGTGCCAGGCAGATCTGGCAGGGAGGTGGTCATGAGAGGGCAGCAGGCAGTCTTCCCCTGTGCTGGGTGGTCAGACCCTAGGGCTGTCAGGGGGACCCACGCAAGGCTGCAGGGAGCCAGCCCTCGCCTGGCTGCCACTCCCCATGCTGGGGGAGTCGAGGGGGCTGGGATGGAGTGTCCTGGCTAAATGTGCTGCAGTCACACAGGCAGAGGGATGTTGTTGAAGGCACTAAAATAGCAAGTCTGCTCCCTTCCTACATGAATAATACCATCCCTGAAGAAGACCTTGCTCTTGGAATGGGCTCCTGGGCTCCCCAGAGCATTTCTGCCAGACCTTGAGCAGGCAGAGAGAGCAGAGCTTTCGAGGGATGAGGAGGACGGAAACATCTTGCAGCTGTTATGGGCTTGCTTGCCTGCCTGTCTCCTCTGCCCAGAACAGTCTTTGCCTTCTTTCCAGGACTGGCAAAGTCTGGGGAGCTGCCTCTCGACAGCTGCTTGCAGCTGTGGGACTCAAGCGCGGTTGGCTCTGGACCCACTCTCAGCCACCTGGTGCTGACTCCTGCTTCCCCGACGAGCTCTGAGTTGTGCTTCACTGTTCAGTGGGCTGCCCCAGCCAGAGCCGGCTCTGGGCTGAGATACCCAGCCCTTCCTGAGGCAGGCAGGACCTGCTGGAGGATGGGCAGGTGCCTGTGGCAGGGGTTGAGCTGTGATTTGCCGCGTGTTTTCTCTTTCCAGAGGTGAGCAGTCTCTCCTGGCTGCTCTGCTCAGGGAAATACCTGGTGGCCCGCGGACATGGCAAGATCTGGGAAAGAGGAGTGTTGTCCTTCAGTGCCTAACCCCTTCCCCCAGCAGAGCACAAGCTGCTTGTTGTTCTAACTGCCCTCTGAGCCACTAATCCCGCTTCCCTGCTCTCGCTGCCTTCATGGGGGAAGCCTTGCCCTCAGCTTCAGCCAGAGCTGCCCCTTGCACCGCCGCTGCTGGGAGCTCCGCTCCCAGGGGGCTGTGGGAAGTTCCCTTCACTCCTCTCTTTGGATGTCCAGGACACACAGAAGGGTTGAGAAACCATCAAGTGTTTGGCATTGCCCCATGCTCAGAATCCTTCCCATTCCAGCAAAAAGGTTCAGCTGCTTCTGCGGCCGGCTGAGCCCTGAGCGGGGCAGATCATCTCTGCTGGCACTGAGCTGTCTGCCTGGGTGGCTGTATAGTCCACGGAGCCCATCTTCTTCCCAGCTTCTGAGCTAGTCAGCTGCGTGCTCACCAGTCTGTCTGCCAGGAGCTGAACCCCCAGATGCAGCTTGATTGTTTCTCTGCAGACTGGGGGTCCCCTCCAGCCCCTTGCCTCCATGTAGCTCTCCCACACACAGGCCGGGGGGGGCCTGACCCTTCCCTGCCAGAGGGCAGCTGTATAGGCTGGGTTGTGTGACCGTGTTCACCCTCTGCTTGCTGTGCTCCTCTCTCTCCCTCCTCCTTCTCCTTGCCCTTCTGACTTCAGGACTGTTGTGGAAACTGCAGTGACAGCGAGGAAGAGCCCACCCGGCTGTAGAGCACAGCTTGTTCTCCAGCCCCGGGACCCCCTTACCTCTCCAGGTGCCCAGCAGAACAACAGCCCAGCCTGAAGGACAAAGGTAGAGGCGGCCCCGCAAGGTGGATTTGTTTACAGCTTTACACGTCTGTATTTTAAGACTGTGAGGATGGCTCCAGGGCTGGAAGCAGCACGCGGCTCGGGCCAAGGCGCCTTTGGCCATGGGCAAGCCCTCATCCCCAAGACAGACCTGGACGCTTCTGAATCTGCCGCTTGGGATTGTGCTGTTGCTGCCCGCCGGCTGTGGCTCCCCTCCCAGGGTGGGAGGGAGGGATTGCGCCAGCGTGGGCCGAGGCCAGGCTGGAGCAGCTCTGCTGACACATTCCACAGTGCCGAAGCGGCACTGCAGGTTTGGTGTGTATTTATATATGTCGGTCTGTACATATCACATGTCGGTTTTTAATCTATAGGTGGGGGCCTGCACTGCCCCCACCCTGTCACAGGCACAAGTGTCCTCCTATGGGGGGAGTGACGGTCCCAGCTTTGTTCCAGGGAGTCCTGGGCAGAGGCCTTCTGTGCCTTCAGGTGTCTAAAGCCTCTTTCCTGGACCTTTCTGGCCGTGCTGAGGCATCCCTGGCTCCAGCGGAGTCCATTGCTCAGCCCCGAGGCACAGGAAGCCGCTGTGCCAAAGCGTCTACCATTGCATCCTGGCAGCAGAGCGCCGCTGCCTCATCCCCACTTCCCTGTCTGCCGGAGCCTGCTTCCTCCTGCCTCGTCTCACACATGCTGCCAGCTCCAGGGAGCTGATCCCGGCCCCCTCCAGACCGCCAGCAGGCTGCCTGCGGCACAGCGGGACACAGCCGCTCCCACAGCACCTGCTCAGGAGGTACCCGCTGCGGGTCCAAAGGGTCGGTCTGATCCCCGGCATGGTGCAGGATGGCGGTCCCACCAGCTCTGGACCAGCCGTCTCTGCGTGCTGGGGGTGCTGCGGTCCGCAGGCCCGGCTCGGTATCGGAGGAGCAGACACGTAAGGGACTCTGCTCTCGGGGAGCAAAGCCGTGGTAAGGGGAATGTCCCTTCCCGGGGTCATGCTGTGAGCTGTGACCCAAGAGTGAGCGGGGCCGGGAGCAGCCCACCCGCTGTACTGGCTTAGTGTGCATCCCCAGGGATCCTGAGGAGCCAGCACAGCTCCTGTGTCTGAGGGCAGGGCAGGACTGGAGGGGCCAGAGCCCTGCGTATCCCTGGGGAGAAGTGTGGGGCTCAGCCCACTTCTCTGTTCTGCTTGTCCTGTCCCCTCTCGTGCACACTTGTCCTAGCTGTGTCCCGAGCAATAACTTGACTCTTCTGTGTGTGTATGTACACACACGCGTGCGTGCTGCTGCCTCATGCTCATTCTGAGCCAGGCCCCCCGGGGGGGCTGAGCACCTACTTGGACCTGTGGTATCATTTGCTTGCCTTGCACTAAAGTTGGAGAGTATTTAAATTTTTAACCTTTTGTTAAGTGTAAGATTTGCCGTGCCTTGTATTGCTGTCGTGTCAAGGGGGACCTGCTCCAGGCCGTACAGCGTTGGTGGCTGTAAGGAGGAGAGGCGCAGGGACCCCAGTTCCTGGGCTGCCACGGGCTCTGCTGGTGCTCCTCTCCTGCAGGGAAGGGCTGGGGCTGCCCTCCAGGGCAAGGGCTGATGCTGCGCCCCAGGGACAGCGGGTGGCCCTTGCTGGCTTCTGCTGGGTGGTTTGGGTCGGTGCGGGGGCGTGACAGGTACAAGGCCTTGTGCCATTGGGGTGCTCGTGTCTGCTGTGGTCCGCTTTGGGGCATATCCCCCTGCTCCCCTGTCTGCCCTCGGCACAGCCCCTCCTGAGCTGTCACGGGTGTGCTGTGGGGCCGGGGGCAGAGTCCTGCTCCCCTCCGGGCACTGTGCATCGCTGCTTCGGGGGGCAACCATGCAGGGGGGGGCCTTGTGCCAGCATGGGGCACTGCTTCCTTAGCCCAAGGGACAGCCCCTCGAAGAGGGGAGACGCTGTGAGCAGGGTTAGGGTCATGACTGCCACGGGGGAGCGTGCCAAGGGGGACAGCCTGGTCAGGGTGGATGCAGGGTGGGTTTGGGGTCCGGGGTCGGTGGCAGGGCCGGCGGCAGCGTCAGCAGCCTCGTGTGCAGCGCCGGGGGGCCGCACACAGCTGCACAGGGATGAGAATAGCAAGTGCGGCTGGGTAGCTAGGGAACAGTTGCTATGGGAGCGGGCCGAGGAGGAGTTCTCACACTCGGAGGGGGCATCTTGGGGTAAAATCCAGTAATTTTCTGCAGCCGTGGAAGGAAGGCAGGCAGGGCGGGGGGATGGGGACTGCCTGGGGATTGTTGCTCCCACTGCACCGGTCAGGGATGCTCATGCCGCCCTGCCGGCACTGCCTGGGCTGCAGCACCCTGGCA
>NW_008824282.1:1625112-1629658 GCF_000699105.1 Pygoscelis adeliae | reverse complement strand
ACCTTCAGACTACTACCCGTTCCTGCTCTTTCACGTGGGTACAAACGATGTCGCAACAAAAAGTCTGAGGTCAAACAAAAGAGATTTCAAAGCCCTGGGAAGAATGCTAAAAAATTCAGGAGCATTAGTGTTTTCTTCAATGTAAGCACTGACCGTTTTTTTTCACTGGGTCCTGTACCCCAGTCAGCAGTAGGCTCATGTTTTCTCTAGTCTTTCTTTTGCTGTGGACATACCTGTAAAAGCCCTTCTGGTTGCCCTCCGTGTCCCTCACCAGTTTTGACTCCTAATGGGCACTGGCTTTCCTAAAGCCATCCTGCATTCTCAGACAGTGTCTCTGTGCTCCTCCTGGGTCGCCTGACCCTGCTTCCACATCTTGTATTCTTCCTTTTTATGTTTGAGTTTTGTCAGTAGCACCTTACTCTTCCATTCATGCCTCCTGCTGCCTTTGTTTAGTTTTATTCAAATTGAGATGGATTATTCTTGGAGGAGATGATCCTTGGAAGAAAATAAATAAAATAATCAATCAGCTGTCTTGGACCCCTCTTCTCTCCAGGACCATTTTACATAGGATTCTTCCAAGCAGACCCCTGAACAAGCCAAAGTCTGCTCTCCTGAAGTCTAGGGTTGTGATGCTGCTATTCAGCTTGTTCACTCCTCTCAAGATCATGAGCTCCACCATCTCATGGTCACTGCAGTCAATGCTACATCTGACCTCCCTTGTTTGTACATACTAGGTTTAGTAGAACACCTCCCCTCTTCAGCTCCTCAATCACGTTTCTCAGGAAGTTATCATCAATGCACTCCAGTAACCTCCTGGATTGCTTGTGCCTGGTGGTGCTTCTCTTCCAGCGGATACCAACTTGGTTAAAGTTTCCTATTCAGACGAAGGTCTGTGAAAATGAGAATTCTTCCAGTTGTCTCAAGAAAACCTTATGTACTTCTTCCTGCTCAAGTGATCTGTGGCAAACAGTCACCACAGCATCACCCAGTTTGGTCCTTCCTCTAATCTGAACCCATACTGGTCATCATCCATCCCAAGGCAGAGCTCCGTGCATTTTCTCTGCTCTCTCACATAAAGGGCAACTCCTCCTCCTCACCTTCCCAGCCTGTCCATCCAGCCATGGCAGCACTCCAGCTCTGTGAGCTACCCCACCGCCTCTCTGTGATTCCAATGATACCATAGTCTGCAACTGCACACAGGCCTCTAATTCCTCCTGTTTGTTCCCCATGCTGCATGCATTAGTAGTATACAGGGACTTCAGAGAGGCAGGCAGTTGTGTTGATTTACCAGAAAAAGTGTGAATGCTGCTCCCATAATGCTGTCTTCTCAACACTTCCTTAACTGTGTACATACATTTGGGGTGGACAGCCTTCTGCACTGTTTTGCCCCTCTTATTCACATCACCCTCCTCCTCTTGCTTGCCAGTCTAGGCCATCACTTCCTCACTTGTTTGAGAGTAATCATCTTCTTCCCCCCTCATTCCTAGTTTAAAGCTATGCTCACCAGGTTTGCCAGCTTGTTAGCAAAGATGCTTTTGCCCAGCTTGGATCCCACCTCTTCCTAGCAGTCTCCTATCTTCAAAGAGGATCCTACGACTGCAAAAAACAAATCCCTGCTGTTGACAGCAGCTGCATAGCCACTTGTTGACTTGTAAAATCTATCTGCTCCACATCAAGCCCTTCCACCTTACCAGCAGAATTGAGGAATAAAACACTTGGGCCCCCAGGCCTTTGACTTTTGCCTCCAGAGCCACTCTTGATATGCTCCAGGTGTCTCTGGTAGCATCCTTGGTGTCCACATAGAAGAGCAGCAGGGGTAACCGTGCAAGGACTGGATGAGCCTCCGCAGTGCTGGACCTGAACCCCAGCAAGCAGCAAACCTCCCTGGCTAGCATGTGAGTTCAGCCGATGGGCACCTCCATATCCTGCAGGAGAAAGTCTCCCACTACTATCACTCCTGTGTGGTTCAGACTTCACCAGCTCAGATGCTTTGTTGTACAGAGCCACCATCCTCTCATCTACCACCAAGGCAATGAACCTGTTCTGCAGCTGCAGATCAGCAGGTGGAGCAGGAACCTTCCTCCTGTTGCCAGAAGTCACAAGCTGCCAGTCATCTCCTTTTCCAACCTAACAAGCACAGATTCTGCCTGCCTCTCCCTCAGCACAGCTGCGGGTTCAAGTTCCTGTATCTGCGGTGTTTCAGAGAAGATCCAGTCAATCTCCTTTTCATCATCTGTGATGATGAACAGTCTACTGACCTCCTTCTGCAGCAGCTTGACTTGGTGACACAGATCCTCCATGTGCACACATCTCTGCGGGCAAAGCCACCACCTCCCCCTGCCCAAGGCTAAGTAAAGACTCTGGGCATTCCCTACAGCCTGAGACATGGAGAATTGCCTCCTTTGTCTGGAGAGCAATCTGAGTTGAGGCCTCTGACATTCAGAGTAGTTGCTCCAGTGGGTACTGGGGATCATGGACTGTCATGCATCACCACCTTTGCTGAGCACGCATACACTGTCTCAGCAGAGTTCCTAACCTCTTCTTGCACCTGCTGAAGTGCATCTTCACTAATTGTGCCTCCCTAATCAGAAGTCAGCTGGAGACAAGAGCTCAAAGCACCCTTTTATTAGGAAGAGTTGAACGAACTTGTTAGAAGCTGCTAGAGCTTGCTAGAAGTAAAAGCCTCCTGAAGCTATCCTTTCCCAGCAGCAGCAGGCGCTCTAAAGTTCCTCGAAGAGTTACCAGGGGTTCTCCAATGATCCCAGCAATTCCTGAGAGATCTAGAAGTCCTAGAAGCAGAGCCCAAAAACTGTTGTGCAAAACTGCTGTGTTTGTTGGCTGTCTTCATTAGCTGTGCTCAAGCTGCTCTCCTACAAGTTGGTGGGACTTGGATAGGAAAGGGTATAAATAAATAAGGAGGGCAACGAACATAAAAAAGAGGTTCAGAAGAAACAGGAATAGGATGTACAGCCTGGCACACTTGATATACATGTACACCAAGGTCTGCCAAAATGGAGCATAAGCCAAGTAACCCCATGAACTGCATCATCAACATACCCAGGCTCACAGATTTGCACAAGATTTTTCAACTTCCTGTTTTTCTGTCGTTCTTCATTGTGGATATTACACCAGTTTACTTGTAAACTTATAAATTCTCATATGACCTACTGCCAGGGCTTCACTAAGAGCCTCACAATGCATCCCCATCATTTTCATTTTAGTGAAGATGTAATGGTCACCACTGCACCACTTCTCTGGATTTCTGGCAGCTACACAGTGTCAATATCTCCAATCTTAGAGACATCCTTGAAGGTTTTGTTGAACTTTTGGTCTAACCTGCTCTTATCGTAGTTACAATCAAAATGCATAATTTTCTTCAAGTAGTATGATTAATCTCTCTGGAAATACGAAGGTAACCCGTGCGCGTCAATTACAAGTATCTTTTGACTTACTGATAAATGTATCAAATCTTGGTAAGTTCTAGCCGTCTTTCCCACTCTGCATCAGCAAATCCTAACTGAAAAATAAATACTTTGTCTAATTTCTGTAAGAGACATGTTATCCATATGTACTAACCTGCTCTGTGAAAATTGATTAAAGTCATCCTGAAGACCATATTTGTGTAGAAGTTCTCCTAGGAGGTAGCCAGTAGAAAATTCTTCTGAAAATGATCCTGGAACTAAGTTCATTTTTTTGTTGTTTGTTTTTTAAAAAAAAATTAAGATAATTAAAAGAATTCATACATTAATCTTAATACAACTTATTATTATTTTTATAACAAAATTAAGTCCAAACTTTATTAAATAATTCAGAGGAATTTTAGGAGGTTGATCTAGTAGTAACTAGTTCTCAAGTCACAAAGAAATCTGCTTTCAGTGTAGCTATTTTGCAACATAAGCTTTAGCTAGTCATTTCATTCTCATTTTCAGTGCTAAAAAGTAAACATTGTCATAATTGTCATTAAGATTGTGGCAATATCTATAAATGATAATTACTAAGTTTTCTGTAAAAAATGCAAATGAAAACAAAGCTAGATCTAACGTGCTTCTCATCCACAGAAAGTTGCTCCCTCCTTGCAGAACAATGCTTCTCCAAAGCCAGCACAACACCTGCCATTCAAAACAAAGCACTGCTTTGCAAACATATTAAAATATATTTATCCTCTGGAGTCCTTATTAGCAGTTGAAGCTTGAGCTCCTCCTATCTCCTGAGAGCACTTGCGCCTTGAGGAAAGTTAACTTCACCTCGAAAATCACTGTCTCGCGCACAAAGATTAAAAACGTACCTGAGGAGGTATCTGGACGCGAGGAAGCGGGAGGGTTCATCGGTCGGTCAGCGGGAGCTGGCCCCAGGGAAGCCCCTAAATCCCTGGGGCGGGACAAAGGCCTGCCCCTGCGGCAGCCCCCTGCGCTGGCAGGCAAGCCAGCTGCCCCCCGAGCCTCCGCCCCCTCCCCGACGCAGCGGGGCCCCCACTCACCCACGCTCCGGGAGAGCTTCACCTCCTCGTTCAGCCACTCGCACAAAATCTCCGACATGACCGGCGGCG
>NW_008824282.1:1616210-1624588 GCF_000699105.1 Pygoscelis adeliae | reverse complement strand
CCTCTTCCCCTGCCTGCCCTGGCCGCCTCCTCCTGGCTGCGTGGCCGCGTGTCTAGCTGCTTTTTAATACGTGTTTAAATCACTACTTCCCCATTCCACTCAACCTTAGGCTGCTCATGGCTGAATTTGCTCTTGTGCTAGCGCAGATGCTGTAGAGCAGGGGACTCTTAGGCTGAAAAACAATCTGGCAGGAAAAAGAAAACTTTAATCTGCGATAATTTTCCCAAATCGGTTCACATAACGGCACAAATTACTATGTTGGCACCATAGAGAAGGAAAGCAAAAACTGCTGAAAAAAGGTCTGCCAGTTTAAATGTGTGCTACACACTTAGAAGGATGTTTTTCAACAGTAGTGTTTGTGTAAGAAGTCTCAGAAGCATTTGTGTGCCAATACGGCTGCCCATGTGGCTCTGCAGTAAGCCAGTTACAGGGTCCGAGCTTGGTTTGAAATAAGCCTCATTCATGCTGTTTTTTTGGTCTGCTTTTGTTTGTATTAGGTCATCTTTGTTTCAGAATCACACTGAAATATCATGCATAGTTTTGGTGCCCCCGTTTTGACGGGTGAGTTACAAAAATGTAGACCATAGAGAAGAGAACTACATCTGGAAAATACAGTGTACACCATGGGAATTTAAATTGGCCAGTTTCTTTCTCTAGGAAAGATCTGTAGTTGATTTAATTAAGTTTTCAAGTACCTTTTGGTGCTTGAATCCTAAAGGATTATGTAATCCAGAAAAGACAGGAACAAGAGGATCTAGTTAATGACAGGCAGACAACAAACTAAACACAATTTTCAAAAGTGACTGGTTAACAGTTGACATAAACAACTTGGAATATTATGGATTCTGATCCTCTAGAAGTCTTCTGATTAAATCTCTGTGCTTTTATGGAGGGTGTGCTTTAAATCAAAATAAATTGCTGAGTTTTTTAAGAGTAAATGTATAATTGGCCAGTCATTTGTATCTTGAGAATGCCATTGTAAAATTCCTGGCACATGAATGAATTAAGTAACAGGAAACTTCAAGAGAGGGGAAGTACTTTCAGGGCAGATGTTTAAATTAATATTTATATCCTGCTAAAGATTTACTGTTTTGTGTATATCTTAAATTATAAAAATACCCACACTTTAGGGGAAGAAAAAAAATTTTTTTTAACGATAACATTTGCAGTGGGAGTACCTACTATCAGAGTGTGTCTCTGATATGTCAGAGTACAAACAACAAATCTGTTCTAGCTTCGTCATGGAATTTTTTGCTCATCTCCAGAAATCAATGTGTATGAATTTATAGTTAAATGTTGCTGTAAGTAGTCATTAACAGAAGTTTATGTTGATTTTAAAAATGCAAACCAGAACTGATTTATATTAAGTTTAGAACTTCTTTCCATATCGCCTCTGACTTTGAAAAACTGGTACTTCCTGTATCTTTCAGAATTTTTTATGGAATATATTCCTTCAAGTTCATTATCATATGCAATGGATATCTAAACAGCTAATTTTGTTTAAAAATAACATTGGTTGTTCTGTCTGCTGAGAAGGGCATAATAAAGTCTTAGTCAAATAAGCTAGAATTGTGAGAAAGATGTGGAATTTCTCTCCTACTTAATTTCAGTCGTGGTTTGCTGTTTCATCTAAGGCTGTCTTAGCTCTTGAGAAATTAATGTAGCTTTCTTACAGAATTCTGAGTAGTGATGGAATAATGTAGTAAGCAATTTTTACTTCATTCTTTCCCTGAATTTAAGAACTTGGAAAGATGTCTTTGTTCTGCACTGTGAAAGCTGAGTCCAGAGAGTGTTTAAAGGAAAATACTTACAGACAACAAGTAAGGTAACTGTTTCCCTAATTCTACCCTTGCTGAAAACACATACTATTTTTAAATAACTTGGTTATTTATTCTGTGTTCTGTTAATTTCTTACTTCTCTGCTAGGATTGCCAGTGGGACAGTCCTGGAAATTCAAAACTGATTTTCCACAGGACACTGTACTTTGGATAATATAGCTTTCAGACACTAATGCTGGACTATGGAATGCATCTGAATTTTTCACGTAAAACTGTGTATTTTAAACTTCATGCATCTTCCTGTGGACTTGCCTTGAAAGGGGAGAGAATTGTCTGTACGTTGTATTTATAATGGTCAGAGGAATAGAAGACATCAAACAGCAGTGTGTTGAGCACAGAAATTGAAGTGCCAGGGATTTTCTGTTGCATTTCATTCCTTTTGCCCTCCTGAAAGAAACTGCATGTATGAAGAACAAAAAAAGACCTTACGACATAATCAAGCCTAGAGTTTTTGTGGATATTAGTTTTGAATCACCTGGATGTAATAGTGGTATGCATGAAGAATAAAAGGGCAAAAATTCAGTTTTTAAAGTTATTATCGATAAACTTTTATCACAAAAGGACAATCAAAATACTTTTAAAGGTTCGAGATTCTAAACCAAATGGGGAGTTGATTAGGAGGAATGATTTCATCTTAATACAACCAGGATTAAGAAAAGTAAAATGGAGAAGTGCCTGAATTCTTAAGTTAAATTGCACTTATATTGAAGCTGTGCAGACAGTAGTAGCACTAAACTGATACAGAGTAATTAAGGAATGTGTGGGTTCAGGAGTTTCCTTTTTTGCACCAGAATTTGTTGCTGCATCACTAAGATTGTTTATAAACATACTTAAGTCTGATTTTTTTGTAATTTTATGTTCTCTATTATTTGCTTGCCTTGTCTCTTTCTTGGGAAGTTACAAAGAGGCTAAATAGCCTCCAGTTCTGATAGGTTTTTTTTCCCACTTTTCCCTCTCTAGTTTGATTATTCATTTTACTTAACGTTATTTATTCCCTCTGGCATGATCAAATGATCACATCCTCTTTGAAATTTAGTTTCAACTTTACTCATCTTGTACAGATACTCTCCTCCTGTCACCTCTGGGTCCTTGTAAGTGTCAGTACTGAGGATGGAAGAGGATGAAGCCCTAAGCAAAAAAACATGGTCTTGAGGCTTGTACTCACCGCATGTTTCCACAGCTGTTTGCTAGCTACATCTCTCTGTTCCATTGCCCATACTGGCATTTAGAACACAATGACTCTGGAACCCTGTCCTGACTCCTACCTTGGTTTTCTTTGTTGCCACAAGACAACAGCTATATTCATTCACACCAGATGTTTGTCTAGTTCAGTCTTCTGTCTCTGACAACGATCAGTAACAAATTCTGGGGAAGAAATTAGGGGAAGCATGTACTAAGACCTGTTAGCATATACTAAGATGCCCTACAGAACACTCTCCCAGCCAACATTGATTGTAGTGAAGGACTTTCTGCATCCACATAAGCTAGTACAATTAATTTTTCCTTCCGTGAACACATGCGGACAGTTTTGAATCTGTGTAAATGTTTAACATTGACAGTGGTCTGTGGTAAGCAGTTCCATAGCTTAACCAGGCTTTATATGAACAAATTATATTAACTTTCATTACGTGAAGAAGTACGTTGTTTTGTGTATTTTGAAGCTGTGTTCTCTGTTCATTGCGTTCAGCACTCTAGTAGTTCTGTTAGTTTTAAACAAGAACATTAGGCATCTAACTCGCAGGTTGAACTGATGTTTCAAGTGCTATCTTGCTTACAGTAGCTGTACAATAGATGTATTTTAGATGTATATTTACTGTCCATCTTTATTCTCTCTCCTTCCCTGTTTTGGGCTTGGAGGGTTTTGTCTCTGGAGAGGAACTGTGGTTCCTATGGCATATTCTGCTCTTTTTATTATCTGCATGAAGAATGCTAAGGTGTGAGTGTGCTGTACAAATACTGTAAAAAACAGCCCCCTGATTTAAGTAGTTGAAAACAAACACTTGGCAGTGCTAATGTGGCTACATACAATATGTATCCAAGAACTGCAGTTACTGCTTAAGTAGCCTCTTCATATTTTAAACAAGTGTGTCACCTGTGTTCATATACTGATGAGAATGTATGATGCAGTCTGAAAAATTCCAGGTACTCTGTGTGCAAGAAAATAGTGTAACTGGGTGCATTGTTTTCTGTACTGCAAAGTGGATTATTAGTAGGTAGGTTCAACTTGAATAAATCTCAGTAAATTACTGGGCAAGATTAAGGCAAGACAACTGCGGAGAAGTTCTGACACTATGAAGAAGAAACAGGGTGAAATGATTCCAGCATGAGGAACAAGTGTAGTGTTATGTCTGACTGATGTTTTGTTTATTTTCCATACTGGTAGCCACGTAAGGAAGAAGATAATGTGACCTATTGTACAGAACTGTTAACTTGCTTGTTGTACCAAGACAGTATGGTTCCGTTTAGTTCAGTTATAGCACTTCCACATTTAAGCCAAGGTCTGAAGAATTTTTCAGCTTCAAATGAGAATTCAGTGTCTCCAGTGTGATGTGTTTGTCAGTAATCACTGTCAGTGGATAGTGGCATATAATACTGAATAACATTTGAAATATTGATGCTCTTTAGTTTAATTTGTAAGACTACTTAGAGACTTACTAAAGCAGCTTCTTTTTATTATTTTTTTAAAGTGTATAGAATTACTGCCGTTCATTGAAAGTTCTTGAAGAGATTCTGTGGCTTTAAGGTAGACAGTGTTTCTCAACCATCTCAAGAGCGAAGCAACACTTGTTGCATCAAAACAGTAAAAGCTGAGCATAAGTGATGGAAATAAAGAGCTAAACTGCCCGACAGAATGAAAATTCACATAAGCAAAAGAAAAGGAAGTAGAAAACTCATTAGAACCTCTCTGAATAATGAGTACATACATGTCTTAAGGACACAGTAAATTACAGGGAAATTAGAGACTGGCGTGTAGATACAGCTTTAAGCAAGTGTGTGAAACAAAGAATGGGAAATTAAGGACGTTTTTATTTTAAAGAGGTCACTGTGATGCCAGTGAATGGATTACCCATTTTTTAACATCTCATTCTTCTTAATAGTTTATTTTCCTTTTTATTAGTGATTTCTTTCCTTTAATACCTGTATGGCAATTTTTTTCCATCAGAAGGGTGGAGATTCCAGGATACAGACTATGATCCCTTAGTGGGATGCTAGGGGTAGTTGGGAAAGGCAGTAGGCAAGGGGTAAAAAAAGTTGAAGATTAGAGACTGGAGTTGGATGAAGATTCATAAAGGAATGCGACTGGTACAGATAGCTAGCCAAGAAGAGGGAACAAAGGGGATCGAGGTGACACAAATTGCCTTAGTTCTATGGCTTGAACAGAGCCTTGAAATTCTGACTCACTATTTCTCTACGATAGGAAATTGTATGTGAAAGATACTGGCAAAGGATGTTTTCAGTCAATCTGACTAATTACCCACATCCACACACACATCTGTGTCATAACACAGTTAGAACTTAAATCAGTGAACATTCTTCTTGTAGTAATTCTTTCATGCACAGAATGCAATGAATGAATGAAAATTCTCTCCAGTTGGTTGCATTTTTGCCGTGCACAGTTGAATTCAGTCTCTGGCATAGTGTTTCTGCAAGATACAAATC
This sequence comes from Pygoscelis adeliae, assembly GCF_000699105.1. Lineage (NCBI taxonomy): Eukaryota > Metazoa > Chordata > Aves > Sphenisciformes > Spheniscidae > Pygoscelis > Pygoscelis adeliae. The sequence goes on along the minus strand of NW_008824282.1, from coordinate 1,619,090 downwards.
AGGTTAATGAAACCAGACTTTTCCAGACAGTTACAAAATGTAAGTTTATCATTTTATGGATGCATTGCTTTATACACAATGGCCTGATATATTTTGAACAGTATTTGGAATACTCAAAAGGCCTCATCAGTTAGTATTTTATCTTTATCATTCAATAAATGCTCATTAACTGTGCACCATGTCATGTTCTTTCACTGTAGCTTTTGTCTAGCATTATTAAAGAATGCTAGACAATGTATGCAATCTATGCAATGTAACTAGAATCCTTTTGGCTATTACTGAAATGCAACTGCTTTTTCTTTTAGTACTAGGACAGCTATTGTGCACTAACAATTCTGTTCAATTATATTTTAAAGGTATAAAATGAAGAATAGCGTGTCTGTTCTGGAGTGGAGAGGGAATGTAGCTAAGTGATCTGGAATTTGGCTAGCATCCTTGCAACTAATGCCAGCACTTAAAAGCCTTGGATACTTGTTCTTTCTCATTACGTTGAATGAGAACATTGGTCAAGCATACTGTACATTGGAAATGTTCTTGGTAGAAAATTAGGCTTTCACAATTGTTCTTTAATCCACAGCAATTGTTAGCTAATTAGGGTAAAACTGATGATGTAAATAGTTTAAAAAAAATTAAAGTGATGTTGATGTAGCTAGACAAAGGAGAGACCATGGGCTAACGTGCCCAGTTTCTCCTTTTAACGATAAATTAATGATAAATCATGGCATGATAATGCTAGTACACAGAATTTAATTTTATAGGGAGAAGATATGTGTAGACTTTCTTTTATACAATAATGATTTATCTTTCAAGTTGCACATTTCTCTCGTCTTATGCCAGAATAAATTTTTTGTTGGGCTGATTCCAATAGATGTTTTTTTTCTTCTTGGACATCAGAGTTGCTGATAATGGCAGGGATAATGTTATGCTTGTGCTTAACAGCTACTGAAATACAATTTTGTTTAACGATATCTTTGTCTTATTCATAAACAGTTTCTTTTTTGACTACATGCAATCTGAATAGAAGATTTAAATGGGAATAAACAGTCTGCCTTAAAGTCAGTGAAATTCTGTAAAAAAGTTTAATTTAATATAGAATGATGGAACACAGGCACTAGTGAAAGATGCAAAAAAGCCATCCAACTGTTCATGCTTTAAGTTGTGGCACAAATGAGCATTTTAAAGAAAAGACATAAATTGTAACTCTTAGGGACTTGTGTGGTGGAGCAATGACTGCCTTACTATTACCGATGGATCACTTCAAATCATATAACAACATAGAATGCTTTATGTTCAAACCAGTAGTAAGAATCTAAAATAGAGTGCTATTCTGCCTCTGATTTTCTCCAGCTGTCCTACCCACTTATTCCCATTTCCAACTCTTTCTGTTCTATTGATTCTTATTTTCTCCTGCAATCAGAATTATTCTTACCCATATGTTTCCATTTATTTCCTTCTTCATATTCCTCAGGTCTTCACATTTGATGATGTGTCTTCTTGTTTTCATCTACTGCCCTAATCCTTCTTTCCTACCAAGGCTCATATGCACACTTTGTTTTTGAAGTAGTTTATCCACATTCTGAATTATGTGTTATGTCAGATTTTTGCTGTAACAACTCTGATCATTCTCTTTTCTCCTCATTCTCCAGAGTGATGGTAGAAACTGTTAGAAATACTTTTTAGGTTCAATGGCAAGAGTTTGTCCCTTTTGGCCATTTGAGTTGTGTAGAGTGGTAGGCTAAAAAACCCTTCAGATGTTCCTTTTGTACAAGTACTTAGTAAGCTATTTGGAACGTGGATGTTTGGCACATGCCTATCTGGACAGCTTAGTGTTTTTGCAAATTACAGTTTTGAAATTCCTTCCCCAGAGGGATGGTAGATGTCCTGCTCCATCCCAGAGAAATGTTGTGTGAATGAGATTTAAAATTAAAACCCAGCAAAATCATGGTTGGACTGTCAGGTATGCACAAAAACAGCTGGTAAATATGCCAGCTGTAAAAAAAACCCTAAGACTAGACAGAGTATCTTTTTTCCCAAGTACCTTAGGAAACCATTGATCATGTATCCCCAAATTTGCATAATTATGCCTGTGTTCATACATATATTGTGCCTTATTCTGAACCTATGATATAAGTTCTGATTTATCTTACACAATTTATGTTCCAAGTCTGGCACATCTTCTGCTCTTGGGTTTCAAAAGCTGCCTCCTCCCCCTGGGGAGGATCAGCTTTTTGTCAGCTGATCAGCTCATTGTCACTGTGTTTAGCTTTTTATGCAGAATGAATGCTCCCAAAGAAATGATTATCAATGACAAGTTCCTTTTTAGCAGCACAGTAGCAGCATTTGTCAGACTGAATCATTAACAATATCCAGAATGCATGATTTTCTTCCTGCCTCCTCTGAAAATCTGTGGTCTACCTGGACTTCAGTAAGGCCTTTGACACCGTCTCCCACAGCATTCTCCTTGAGAAGCTGGTGGCTCACGGCTTAGACAGGTGCACTCTGCGCTGGGTCAAAAACTGGCTGGACGGCCGGGCCCAGAGAGTTGTGGTGAACGGAGTTCAATCCAGTTGGCGGCCGGTCACGAGCGGTGTTCCCCAGGGCTCAGTATTGGGGCCGGTCTTGTTCAATATCTTTATCAATGATCTGGATGAGGGGATCGAGTGCACCCTCAGTAAGTTTGCAGGCGACACCAAGTTGGGCAGGAGTGTTGATCTGCTCGAGGGTAGGAAGGCTCTGCAGAGGGACCTGGACAGGCTGGATCAATGGGCCAAGGCCAACTGTATGAGATTCAACAAGGCCAAGTGCCGGGTCCTGCACTTCGGCCACAACAACCCCATGCAGCGCTACAGGCTTGGGGAAGAGTGGCTGGAAAGCTGCCTG
>NW_008824282.1:1610106-1615599 GCF_000699105.1 Pygoscelis adeliae | reverse complement strand
AGTGGTTGAGTCACCATCCCTGGAAGTATTTAAAAAACGGGTAGATGAGGCGCTTAGGGACATGGTTTAGTGGGCATGGTGTTGTTGGGTTGATGGTTGGACTCGATGATCTTGGAGGTCTCTTCCAACCTTAATGATTCTATGATTCTATGAAAACCTCACTGAGTTTGAAGTAGCGTTAGTGTAGGTATATACTCAGGTAGACCTGTCCTCAGTGTCAGTAAAGAGGAGATACGCCACATCACTGTTTCTCTTTCTCCTCACTGATGACTTCTGACAGTAAAGCTTATTCTGCCCTTTCTCTTGTTTTACCCTTCACCATATTGTTACTTCTCTTTTACAATACCAAATACAGATGCTCCGGCTGCACCATTCAAAACAGCTATTTCAACTGCAGTCATGAGAGTGGGTACTTACTGATTTTAAATGTTTTCTTATACAAGTACTAGTAAGTCGCTGGTAGAATTTTTTCTTTTTTGAAGTTATATTCAGTAGAGGATTTGAAGGTTTACTGTAACGTTGAATAGAATTCTTGCTGCTTATAGCAATTTAATAAAATATTCTTTCATTTCCATTTTAAAAATGAAAATGATCACATTTTCTGTGACAAGAATTCTCCTGCATGGTAGATGATAAAATATGTAAGTGAAGCCGACAGTCTATCTTTTGGTCAGTTTACCATTGGATGGCAGCAGAAAATTCTTCCACTAAAGCTCATACCTGCTGCAGACAATGTAATCCATATATTCTGCACACATCAGAAGAATCTTAACAGAGACAGAGTAGTCCTTATCCTCCATTTAGAGAAAGGTACCTTTCTAAGATTTAGGTATACATTTTTGGTTTCTTCTTCTTCATATTTGGAATAACAAAAGGCCTAAGCCTATAAAAGGCAAGTGCAGCATACTGTTTATTAAGTTATTGTAAATCAAATAAATTCTACCCTTTGGTTTGAATTTTATTTTTTTTTACAGATTATTGCATGATTTTATTGAATGGGCCAGGTAAAGCACAGAAAAATAGTTTTAATTTTGAAACAAGAAATAAGCGTACCTGACAGACTTCACTGCTTATGCAGTGTCAAATTAATCTCATTTATATGTATAGGCCATGCAAATAAAATTCAATAATTTACTGCATAATACGATAAGTGGAACCTAAGATTCATATAATTCTGTTTCTGGAATTATGCAACTGCTTCCTGTGATTAGCTGCTCTGGAAAACTGTGTTCAACAATCCCTTTTAAGGAATGTTTTTAACAGTTTCTGTTCCATGGTGAGAGAGGAATGAGATATAGAAAGCCCAGGAATGGCAAACATAACCAAAAAGCAAATAAATGAAATTGTAATTGCTTCCTTACAGACCCAGACATTCATGCAAACAAAATCAGACAGTGCAGCAGTTAAATTCATAAGAATTTTGTTTCAATTGTTTCAAGATTTGGTCAGCTTATCATTTGTGTCTAAAGCTAAGGAATTAAGTTTGCTTTGCTTTGGTATGTTAACATGGAAAACCCTTTACTAGCGGGAATGGATCTTGGTGATTGCAACCACCCCAAAGCAACTCAAGGAGAAAATTAAAGGACATTTTGGGACGTCAGAGTCTATCCCATCTGTTTCATGACACCCAGCTTTACTGAAACCTGTAAGATTCATAAGAAAAATTATGTATCAATTATGTGTGGGTGTGCATGCACATGTGTATATGCTTTTAAATATTTTTTTAAAACATCCAATGATTTTGAAAGCTCTTTTGCAAACACAAAGTTCAGTGTTTCAAATCACTAATAAACAAAAAGAGCAATTGCTTTCCTACTGCTGCAGTGTAGTTTCTTTCCCATAAAGTTACTTATTTGAATAAAAATAAAATAATTACCTTTTTTTTCTAAATTCTAAATGTAATTAATGGAATTAATATTTTCTTCCTTCATGACATATTTTTGACATTTAATTATATAAATACAACTTCATCAAACATTTGTCTTTTGAATTTTTCATCCATCAACTGATTTGTGCAAAGAGAAGAGAATGAATATAACAGTTTTTTAGAAATATCTCTGGCTCACTTTTTCTTTTTGTGAAATCGGGTAAGTAACATTGCTTTCCTTATAACAGTTTTTGATATTTAGATAATTTGTTTCTGTTGTCCCTATCACTTCTGTATTTATACACTGTATATAATATCACTTACAACCCTTTTGTAAGATTAAAAGTAGGTATTTCCATCCTGTGTATAACATGTCAGCATGTCAAACAGCAGCTGCTACAGAGATGTAGTTTTTCAATAATTTTAACATTTTGTTTTGTTCAGCTTTGTGATTTTATTATACTCTATGTCTGTATTACACAACAGAGACTTTTAAATATGATTAGTCTTTTCCCTTCATCTTTGAGCTGAATACGATGATCCGTATTTATTTTACAGCTTGTGTTTTGTTGATAAGGAAAACATCCTCACTAGTGAAAAGGACTTAATTGTTGATCATTCATTTTCAGGGAGGATCTCTTACAGTGTTCAGAGTATTCAGGTGTGGTTCAGCCATGGTTCCTGAGAAAAGTCTGTAATATGGAAGTTTAAGAAGCAGACAAAAATGCATGTTTTGCAAGGTGATAGACTACAAGAAATTCAGGACAAATAATGGAAGCATAAATGATGTAATTATTAAATAATGGAGATGTAAAAACTGTATAAAGAGTTTGTAATTACAGTTTGCCTTAGCAAGAGCTATTTGGTGGTATGAATGTTACTTAAAGGAAAAAACACTTTGGAGGTGAAGGCCATTTTGGTTTTAATCCCAATATGTCTTCAATCATAATCAGTAAAATACATGTGGTAGAAAAGTAAGAGACAATGATAATGTTTAGCAGAAATTCTCATAGAATTCTGTAAATCTGTTGAGAGTTCACCTAACTGCTCACTACATAATGGCCTGGGTTAACTGGGGAGGCAGTTTAGGTGTACTGGCCATAACTTTTAAGCATACCATTTAGAAATTTATGCTGACTTCTAACAGTGATCCATCTTTGACTTTTTCACAAAGTAATCCTATCACAAGGCATCGCTGCTTACCAGTTACCCGAATAAGAAAGTTAGTTGCCCTCTTTATGGCAATGTTATGCTCAACCTGTCCTACTGGTGTCATGTCACAGAATTGTCTCTGCGCTAGTTTTATGTAGTTGAAAGACCTGTGTCAGTTTCTAAGGTCGTATTCAGAGTTCAAGCGTAAAAAGGGAGAATTGAGACAGGGCAAAATTCTAAATTATATAATACCTTCTTTTGCATGCATTGTGCTTGTATGCATCAAGAACTTCTTAATAAGAACTGTAGATACTATGCCGTGATATTCCTATTGCAAACCTTATTTATCCTAATACTCTAGATATTCAGGTGTAGTATGTATTCCATATATATATTCTGCTTACTTTCTTAATGCTGTAATTGCAATTCTCTGGAACAGTGTTTGGGAAAAAATGTAGTAACAGTTCAAACCCTGTTGTGTGAAATGGCAAAATTCCTAAAAATAAAAATAATTTTAAAACCCACTTCTCACTTTGTGAGAAGTTCCATTTCAGACCCTAGCTGAATCTTATTAACCAACCCCTGCTTTCTGGTATGTTCCTTTCTTCCTCCTCCTTATTCAACTGATATTACTATAATTTTTATTGATGGCTGTTTGTGTGAGTTTGTGAGTACTCAGGAAGCACACTATCTTTAATTCTATCAGCTTTTCTTTTCTCTTATGCAAGACCTGCACATTGTCCTTCACACTTCTTTCTCCTACCCCTCTTCTTTCTATGTTGTCATATTTCTTCACTGAAGAGAGGATTTTTTTCTGCTTTACTCAGTTCAGATTCAGTTTCTTTTCATATTTATTTCATATTTCAGAAATACTAGAAAGCCTAAAATTCTTCTACATTTTAACCAGTCTGTAAAACCATTCTTTTTCCATGAAGATTTCATATTATAATGAGTTTTACATCAGGTCTTTGCAATGTAAGTAAAACTATAATCTAAATATATAGGATGCCTCCACAAAAGAAAGAAGACAATGTGTGAGTTTAAGGGAAATAATTTTGCCCTAGCATTATGAAGTCTAGCAAGTTCTGTCAGCAGCTCTTTAACAATCTGCTTATTTACAGCAGCCAGAAGAAAATAACATATTCACATATAAAAAATATGTGTAAGATTTCACTTTGTGATCAAAGAAGTTAAGCTTAAGGCCCTAAAATATTATCCTTGTCATAGGTGATTTTGTGAAGTGTTGTCATTACTGAGCAAGATATAATTTAAAGCTCAAAAAGGCTTGTATATCACAGTAAATAACATTGACCACATTCTTTGCTAATATAGTTTTGTTAAGATAAACAGAAATTTGCTAGCAAATGGTTTACTGAACCTGGATTTGTCACAGTGTTCTGATAAACACTTCCATTATGTAGTATGAGACATGTGCATGCTGTATTGCTAGCACATTGAAAGCCTGGAAATATTTCAACACCTTCAAGCTAGCAGGTAGGTAAAGCAGTAGGATAAAATCATAAATAGGTTGTGGATAGAGATTACACAACCACTATTGAACCAATTCTCATTAAAGCAGTTTTTCTGGATAGGACATGCTGTATAGAACAAGAATGCCACTTTCCCAAAGAAAGCAAGCAATGACTAATAAACTTGGATGTACAAAAAATTAGAGGAAGAGGTTCTGGTTAATTTAAAAAAAAAAAAACCACAAACAACCCAAAACCCCACTGATTTGACTGGAATCTGAAGTGTGGAGCTATAGAACAAACAAATCAGTAGACTAATAAAATAGATGAAGTTACGGCCGTTTAGTTCAGAGTCCATTCATGAGTAATAAGAAAAGAACGTGTTTTGAGAGAGAAAAGAGAAGCAAGGAAGGAGGGGGCTACTTGCTTAGTTGGCAAATGTTGGTATGTTTCCTTGCTCAATCCTTAAAATTTGGTAATCTAAAAATCTAAGAAAGGGTTTGGTGATGAGTCATTTTTGATGAAAAGATGACTAAGTTTACCTTTTATATATCCCAGTCACATACATTTAGACAGTTAACTTGGCTATGTTTTTCATGCCCCAGTAAGACATCTTGTACATACTGCTCTAGCTCCTGGCCAGAACAGGTATATAGTAATTTCATAGAATCATTTAGGTTGGAAAAGACGATTAAGATCATAGAGTTCAACCATTAACCTAACGCTGCCAAGTCCACCACTAAACCATGTCCCTAAGCACCACATCTACACGTGTTTTAAATGCCTCCAGGGATGGTGACTCAACCACTTCCCTGGCCAGCCTCTTCCAAGGTTTTACAATCCTTTTGGTTAAGAAGTTTTTCCTAATATCCAATCTAAACCTTCCCTGGCGCAACTTGAGGCCATTTCTTCTTGTCCTATTGCTTGTTGCTTGGGAAAAGAGACAGACACCCACCTCACTACAACCTCCTTTCAGGTAGTTGTAGAGAGCGATGAGGTCTCCCC
>NW_008824282.1:1609666-1610080 GCF_000699105.1 Pygoscelis adeliae | reverse complement strand
AACCACCCCCATTCCCCCCAGCCACTCCTCATAAGACTTGTTCTCCAGCCCCTTCACTAGCCTCATTGCCCTTCTCTGGACATGCTCCAGCACCTCAACATCCTTCTTGTAGTGAGGGGCCCAAAACTGAACACAGTATTTGAGGTGCGGCCTCACCAGTGCCGAGTACAGGGGCACGATCACTTCCCTGCTCCTGCTGGCCACACTATTTCTGATACAGGCCAGGATGCCATTGGCCTTCTTGGCCACCTGCGCACACTGCCGGCTCATGTTCAGCCGGCTGTCGACCAACATCCCCAGGTCCTCTTCCACCAGGCAGCTTTCCAGCCACTCTTCCCCAAGCCTGTAGCGCTGCATGGGGTTGTTGTGGCCGAAGTGTAGGACCCGGCACTTGGCCTTGTTGAACCTCATACA
>NW_008824282.1:1607295-1608870 GCF_000699105.1 Pygoscelis adeliae | reverse complement strand
TTTTTTTTCCTGAGTTCCAGCCAAAGCTCTCTGCTCAGCCAGGCCGGTCTTCTTCCCTGCCGGCTCGTCTTTGGGCACATGCGGACACAGCCTGCTCCTGCCCTTTTAAGATTTCCTTCTTGAAGAATGTCCAGCCTTCCTGGACTCCTTTGCCCTCCAGGACTGCCTCCCAAGGGACTCTGTCAACCAGTCTCCTAAACAGGCCAAAGTCTGCCCTCTGGAAGCCCAAGGTAGCAGTTCTGCTGACCCCTCTCCTTACTTCTCTGAGAATCGAAAACACTCTCATTTCGTGATCACTATGCCTAAGACGGCCTCCAACCATCACATCACCCGCAAGTCCTTCTCTGTTCGCAAACGACAGGTCCAGCGGGGCACCTTCCCTAGTTGGCTCACTTACCAGCTGTGTCAGGAAGCTATCTTCCACACACTCCAGGAACCTCCTGGGCTGTTTCCTCTCCACTGTATTGTATTTCTGGCAGAGTCTGGTAAGTTGAAATCCCCCATGAGAACAAGGGCTAGTGATTGTGAGACTTCTCCCAGCTGCTTATAGAATATTTTGTCTGCCTCTTCAACCTGGTTGGGTGGTCTGTAACAGACTCCCACCATGATAGCTGCCTTGTTGGCCTTTCCCCTGATTCTTACCCATAAACACTCAACCCTTTCATCACCATCATCAAGCTCTAGCCCGTCAAAACACTCCCTAACATAAAGGGCTACACTACCACCTCTCCTTCCTTGCCTATCCCTTCTAAACAGTTTATAGCCATCATTGCAGCACTCCAGTTGTGTGAGTCATCCCACCATGTTTTTGTGATTGCAACTATATCATAGTTTTCCCACAGCACAATGGCTTTCAGCTCCGTTGTTGAGCTACAATGCAACCTACTTAAAGGATTTAGGATTATATTTTTTATATATATAGTATTTTGGCTACAGTACTGTACCACTGATTTTTTGATTTGAAGATTTACTTTCAATCAAGTTGTAAACTTGGAATTTTTTTTTCATATATATGAACAGTTTTATTTCTGTTCTTACACAATTTCATATTTTTTATTTACAATTTCAAATTAGGTATAGTATGAAATTCTATTTTTTTTCTAATTTGAGGACTTGTTTGTTATTTAATCTACTTTATCGTAGATCCATTTTATGCTTATTTTTCAAAGAAAATAAAATCAAATTCTGTGACACAAGACACTAGTCCTCTCAACAAAATGCCAGCCTGCTAAATCATTAGGAACCAGTCTGACTTGACATTATGATCAATATAACGGATCTCATTTGTGACAGGTGTGGTCCATTGATGGCTTATATAGGCAGACTATATGTTTAAATGGAGTAGAAAATTATACGTTGTAATTTATAGTTTTTGTCAGTAATTACTCTTTATTGCCTCACCATGACTCAAAAATTCATTTATGATAGGATTTAGAATCATAGAATCATAGAATCATTAAGGTTGGAAGAGACCTCCAAGATCATCGAGTCCAACCGTCAACCCAACACCACCATGCCCACTAAACCATGTCCCTAAGCGCCTCATCTACCCGTCTTTTAAATACTTCCAGGGAT
>NW_008824282.1:1604770-1605221 GCF_000699105.1 Pygoscelis adeliae | reverse complement strand
GACAGCGGCCAGGTTGCGTTCTAGCTGGGCTTTTGCCTTTCTCATTTCCTCTCTGCACGACCTAACGAGATCCCTGTACTCTTCTTGAGTCGCCTGCCCCTTCTTCCACAAGCGGTAAACTCTCCTTTTTTTCCTGAGTCCCAGCAAAAGCTCCCCGTTCAGCCAGGCCGGTCGTCTTATCCGCCCGTTCTTCTTGCGGCGTACAGGGACAGCCTGCTCCTGCGCCTTTAGGACTTCCTTCTTGAAGATCGTCCAGCCTTCCTGGACCCCTTTGCCCTTCATGACCATCTCCCAAGGGACTCTCTCAACCAGCGTCCTGAACAGGCCAAAGTCCGCCCTCCGGAAGTCCATGGTTGCAGTTTTGCTGCCCCCGCTCCTTACTTCACCGAGAATTGAGAATTCTACCATTTCATGGTCGCTAAGCCCAAGACGGCCTCCGACCACCACATCT
>NW_008824282.1:1582654-1604752 GCF_000699105.1 Pygoscelis adeliae | reverse complement strand
ACCTCTGCCAGCTGCTTGTAGAATGCTTCATCTGCCTCTTCATCCTGGTTGGGTGGTCTATAACAGACTCCCAGCAGGATATCTGCCTCGTTGGCCGTCCCCCTCATCCTTACCCATAAACACTCAACCGTATCATCATCACAATCGTTGAGCTCTAGACGATCGAAACACTCCCTAACATACAGGGCCACCCCGCCGCCTCTCCTTCCTCGCCTGTCCTTGTATTTAAACACAAGAGATGATGATGCCTGAGAAAATGTATGAGATGAAGATTAAAAACATACTTTCTAGTTTGGGATTTTTTCTTTTCTTTCTTTTTGAGTTTAGCATTTGACTTTAATCATGTTTTATTTGTGGCATCTTATGAGTTAACCTCTCCTTCCTCGCCTGTCCTTGTATTTAAACACAAGAGATGATGATGCCTGAGAAAATGTATGAGATGAAGATTAAAAACATACTTTCTAGTTTGGGATTTTTTCTTTTCTTTCTTTTTGAGTTTAGCATTTGACTTTAATCATGTTTTATTTGTGGCATCTTATGAGTTAATATAACTTGGGACAAATTCTCAGTGTGCTATCCACAGCTGGATACTGAGCTGTCCACTTACTTTATTGTCCCTACAAAAATAGTGTAGTCTGTCATTCAGTTGAGGGACAATCTCTGGAAATCACCACAGTTTAAAGTAGCAGATGTAGACCATACTTGTTGCTACTTAAACTGTGCTACTTTGCTGGTCTTAATGTTGCCCAACAACCTTTTCTTTAGTCTTAACTTTGGTATGTTTTTAATGGTTTCATCAAAATTCTTTGTCCTTTCTGCTAGATACAGTGAATGCCAAGTTTTTCTTAATTCAGGCATGTCTTCTAAATATTTGATATTAAATTGGCTTACAGCATTGAAAATGGATCTGGTGTTACAGTCTTTTAAAGCAATATTCTATAATTCTACATTAGTCTGGAAGATGTTTTCTTATAAGAAATTATCAGTCTAGTGCTCTCCTGTTCTGTCCCTTTTTGTGTATTATCTATTTCTCACTTTGATCCCAGAGCAGTCAGTCTGAAAGAGGATTTTTTCATTATTTAACGTTACCTGTACTTTTGCTGTTAAATTTGTTGTTGTATATACCTTAAGTTTCTGAATTTCCTTTGAATGTTTTTAGATGAAGTGCTAAATTAAATGTTATTATGAATGAACTTGTTTTTATGTATTCTTTGTATGTTTTTTTTGTTTGGTTTTTCTTTGACTTTTCTATCGTGAATACTTTTCTTCAAGAACACGGGTTTTTTTTCACACATAACTAAATTTTGGAAGCAAGGTTTTTTTAAACATTGATAGAACACATATATAAAGTTTTTCTTGTATTTCAGAAGAAAGTTTAGTGGATATATCTGTGTATATGTGTATGTGTATATGTATGTATGTAAACATACATAACTTATGTATATACATATGTAGTATTACTCCTTCTATATGAAACTCTGTCTTTATAAATCTGTACCCTAAAGTTGTTAGAAAATATTCATCATTACTAGCTTACTTAATGGCTTTTGCTTAGCGCATAAGAAAGACATACTTCAAAAAATACATTTTAAAAAATGAAAATGGGATTGACATGATGCAACTTGCAATTACTTTTCTTGGCCCTGGGAGAAAATCTTTATCTTCACTTTAACAGTAGTCATTGTCAAAAGAGGAAAGAGCAATAATATTGGAGAGAGAGAACTCATTTTGAACTGGCATAAAAGTCTGTTTATTTTCCAACTTTGTTTTTTTAATAATATTGTATTGATATTAGGAAAGAAATAATGTCCTCTACTGTCTTTTAAATATTTTAACTTAAGTTAGTAAGCTGGTATGATAAATTACTTGGTACTGTGTAATTTAACTGTGTATGAGGAACAGTAACCTGCTCAAAGAGATAATGTGAACTTTGTAATAATTGAAGCTGTCTGTTGATTTGTTTTTTTTCTGAAGACAGGTACATGAATTTGAAATCAAGGGAAACCTTGCTGCAGACACAGTGATAAAAAATGAGCCTTTTCTAAATTCATAAGTGTCCTGGTTTTGGTGAATAGTATACCTGTAAGACTATTGGTTACCCTCTTATGAGCCTGAAAGGCAGAATTAGTACGTCTTACACAGCAAGCAAAGTGTATATTTCCCGCTCTCCGTGCCCACCCTGCCCCAATCATTGCAAGTAATATTCCTGTTAGACATACAAAGCCATGCAGTCCCAGAATGTAAAGAAAAATAATTGGATACAGAAATATAAGTCAATACAAGGAATTTATATTGGCTCCCCTCACTCCTTATCCATATGAACAAAATAGATGGTGATGTTGATACTCAAGTCAGGTCTAAATGGCTTTGAGTGCTCTTTTGTTTACAGAGCACTTGGTGGCCTGTGATGTGAGTTAAAGTGCAAATTCTGGTCAGGATTAAGACTGGCACTCAGCCAGGTCTGAGTGTGTGAATAAAGTATAGACCGGTAAGAGGAGTTTTGCTGCTGCACTTCAAACTGTTCACCGTATGTGATGAGTCAGAATTCGTTCTTGGAATCAGCTGAGATTAAGTGAGCTGAAGAAGTTATCTGTGCAATTGTGGAGTCAAAACCAAACTTGAAAATAGGAAAGCATCATGATGATGATCTCAATCCCTAAAGTGTTTGATCTGCGTTTTAAAGAGACGTATCAAAATATGGGTACACTATGTCTTGAGCAGCTGCCTCTGGAGACTTACAAAGCATTATGGAGTATCATCTAGATGGTGAACTGAATGTACCAAGAAAGAGTTATTTTATAAACAATGAAAGCCTGAATACGTGTGTGTAAAACCAACAATGATTTTGGTACATATGATGCACATTCTATGTAACACGTACAGTTTACTTTGTGTAACCATAGCTTTTTTCCTAAATTCAACTCCTTCCCTTTGCCTTCTGTAAGCCACTTCTTTTTTGTCTTTTTTAAGTATACTTGGAGTAACAATAGAACCAAAAAGGGAACAAGGAGCAATTGTATTATTCAACTAATCCTCTCCAGCAATTTTAGTACAAATTATTGATATGCTAATCATATCAGTAGTGATCTGTAGATAATGCCAATTGCTCTTCAGATATTAATTGGGCTAAAGCTTTGTGGCAGTTAATATTAGAATTGATTGATATTAGTTTAAATCCTTAATTGCATTTAATTACAGATTTGCTTATGAAACAGCTGGACCTTTTCCTTCAGCTCTGTTAGTCTGCCATTTGAAAGCATTAAGCTTCTCTGCATCTCTACAAAGTATTTTTCAACTTAGCTTGTCTTGGCTGTATTTTATATCTTACCTTGCAGCTGGCCTAATTTTTCCAGAGCTCCTTCTTGATCTAGTGCAGCTTTTCATCTAACCACATTAATGACATTACTCTTTTCATTATTTTTTGCAGTAACCCATTTGGCTTGCCTGTCTTGGCTTAAGGTGGTGGAGATTAATTGTAACATCTCAAAAAAACCAACACATATAACTTGCAAGCAGCACTCTTAAAGATGTTGCAACAAAGGAATTAAATGAAGTTGAGTACTATTGAAACTTCTCTAACCAGTTGCTGATAGATACAATCTGGACAATATTTTGCAAGAATATTTATTGAGATTATTCAACATAAGCTTTTGAGAGCTTATGAAATTGACTATAAATATGGGCCCAAGCATAGGAAGCTAAAAAGGAAGCTTGAGTGAGAAAACAAGATTTTCATGGAAATTTACATTTATGTCCTCTTTTTTTGTGGAAAAGTTACTGAGGACTGAACTGCAAGGCAGCAGAATTGCCTAAACTTTTGTTTTTATTTGGCCACGAATGCAGATAAGTTGTTCACTTACCAAAATAGTGATCAGGGTTGTTTGGAAGCTGATATCATAAATATGGAAAGCACAATTACTATGAAGTATGGTTGGGTGGATATGCTTCAAATCTCTGTGTCATTTCCCTGGAGGACTGATGGTACTGTTGTATGGTTCAAAGAAGGGAAGCTACTTTAGCTATGCCAGCAACTGAATGTTGAGATGCAGGAAAGGTTTTCTGCACCAGCCAGCATAACCAAAACTTTTGCACATGTAATCACAAAATCTTTGATTACTTGTTGTCCATTGACTTCTGGGCTGCTTAAGCTTACACTGTCTTTCAGACAGGAATGAGAAAGCTCTGCCATCTTTGTCTTTGCAGATAGTATGATTTGCATTCATAATTATGCAACAGATAAACCAAATAGTGCCAGTTTGTGGGTGAATTACACAGCAGATAGGTCATCATTACACTTCCAAGTGTGTGATTGGGATAGAAATTTGGCTGATAGCTCTCAGAATGACATGGCTTAATGAACATGATCAATCTTGAAGCAGACTGAGTCAAAATTTTCTTTCCCAGGGGAATAGAAGCCCCAGGATATGTTCTAGCCGGTTGATATGACAAATTATTAAATACTTTTTGCAGCAACTAGGAATGGGAAATACGCTATTTTGTACCCTTCACAAAGAAGGGATCTGGGGAGCAGCTTCTTCCTTTCTTCCTTCTTCTTTGTTTTTTTCCATTAATGTATCCTTTTCTGTTTCCCGTCCCTCCTCCAAGATAGTCAGCACTAATTCCAGTAAAATGATCCCCATGAGAGGGAAGCCACCTCTTTGCACACTTCTGAAGTGCAGTTTGGTTGACTTGGACATTGCTGCAAAATTTTGCATTGCTGCAAAATTCAGGCCTGCTAAAATGTAACTTCTTCACTTCTTACTATTAAATGAAGAAGCAAAAATATGAAAAGGACCTGTACTGAGACAGTACAATATATGTATTGCACACACTAAAGTTAATGTACAAGGCAGGAGGTATCCTGCCACTTTATATTAAAAAAGTGAAAGTTAAGCCACTTTCCATTAAAATCGTAGCATTTCTGTCTGCAAAAAAAAGGTTCCATGCAACTGGGAAGATGATTTTATATTCAAGAACAGAGTGAATGAGGAGGGTAGGATTGGGAGACATGCAGGGGACAGGAAACAACGAGGAAGCCAGAGAATGGTAGAGAGTCACTTGGTTTGAGAGACTTGCAGCACTGATAGAAGCTGGAAGAATGGAGAAGCTAGGGTTTGCTAGACAGAGTGAAAGGATGAAGACAACAGTAACTGAGGTGGAAGAACACAGGAAAAGGGGTAAGAGATTTGTGTTGGCTGTGGAGGTTGAAATGGAACAGACTAGACAAAGCAACCATGAAAATAATGTACTTCTTTATGATGCCTATGGTGATTAACTTATGGGAGTAATAAGATTTTCTTTTTCCCAAATATCCTTAAAATGTAGGTTTTTCCTCATGTTGAGAATACTGTAATTTGTTATTACATTATATACTTTGTCCCTGTGTGTCTTGCCTTAGGCCTACCCGCTTTTTTATAGATGAGATGATTACTAACCAGTTATAAATATTTCTATCCCTCTGCTTAGGAAGGGGTGATCTGCTCTATCTAATAACATGGAAGACTGGAGTAGAAAACAAAAGCACTGTTGGAAGATACATTAGCTCCAGTCTTTCTGATCCAATCACTACTGGAATTTTACAGACAGTAAGAACAGCAAGATTACAAAAAGTGCAGTTGCTACGCACTCAGCAAAATAGAAAAAAACTGTTTGTGGTTTGGTTTTTTTAAAAAAAAATTCATATGGGCTTATATTTTTCATTAGGAGGTATTTTGTATCATTTAAGATCATTGAGCTATGGCTGTAATCTGTTAATGAAAACTGACATTTCTGAAAAACTGAAAGGGAAATGACGTAGAGATTATGAACATAGAGGGCAATAATAAACAGGAAAATAGAAATATACAAAAAACTAGATGAAAAGTTGTTGGTTGTTGGTTCGTAGGTGCAAGTGAATGACCACTGAGTTGCATCAGCTGTCACTGCATGTTGCAAAGCTGGACTGTGTAAAGTGTGTGCAGTTAATATGCTAGTTCACCAGAGTCTAAGAATTCTGAAAAATGAGCAGGCTATATTCTAAAATAGTTATTTTAAAGTATTTTTCATTCTTGGTGATATATCTTATTTCTCATTGCAACTAATGTGAAAGCTTCTGACCAGCAAACTCATAGTCAATGATTATCAAATAATTATCAAGCTACTAGCTATTTTTGCTTAACATTTCTAGAATTAAAAAAGAAAATGAAAACATTTTCTGAATAATGAAGCATATTCTTTTCTTTCTTTCTCTCAGTATTGATCATTTTGGCAGACTTTGTCCTCACATTTGTTATGAGTAATGATTCTTTGCATGTGTTCAGGTAATAATATACTGTCTGGTAAAGAGAGTTGATTGATGCATATGATGCTACATTCCTGGGCTTTCCAAACATTGGATACTGCTTAACTAATAATCTCAAGATAACCTATTTGTATTTTAAGTTAACAGCACTGAAATTGCTATAAGGATAAATTTTCTGACATGATTAATTCTGAAAAAGAAAAAAGATACAAGATGTTTAATACTGTTGAAATTTCTCATTTCTTAATAGGAAATTGTAATAGATTTGCTGCATTGTGTTGAAATGTTTTCATTGTAAAAGGAATATTTTGTTTTAAATCGGTTGAATTATTCTAAGTTAGTAATGTTTTCTAAAATTATGAATTCCACCAAAACCAGAGACAATCACTTGATTTGTCACACTTTACAGACTATGTAAGACTTTGTGTTATTTCTACATTTGCGTCGAGAAGGATGCTGAAATTTTACAAATTTTACATGACATATCCCATCACTGAAGAGTTTGAGACTCTACTAGCAATGTTTTTAGAAGACTTACTTTACTGGGAGAAAGGTGAGGTCAAAAGATATCACTAGAAGTCTGTGTTGCCTTGTATGATGTGCTGGCCACGTCTTAAAACCTTATTCTTTTACTGAAAAGTGGCAAATTATGAAATGTCTTTATAACTATGCAATCCAAAAAATACTGTCATGTAGGAAAAGTATAAACAAGGAATATAGAGACAAGCAGGTAGTTAAACATGAATTACTACTGTAAGACAATTAACATTAGTGGAAATCAGTTTCATGTCTTAACGTTGTTGCTATAATGAAGAATAATTATGATACAGAAATTGAAAATGGAGCTGCAGTGATTGAAAACTTGTATGACGGATACGTGGAGATGCTGGCAATTTGGGTTGTTTCATTTTGCTATTAGACTTCTGGTAATTACCTGAACACACTTGACAAAGCATCATTAAGTATGACAAAAAGAAAAATCTATCATCTCCATCACATTAAAAAACACATTCTGTAATGCTGAAAGCTACATCGGTTTTTAGGAAATGGAAAATTTTCTGTCTGATTTTAGTGCTTGTATTACTGCTCCCTTTTTAACCTGTGCTTAACTCTGCTTTCAGATACTGGAAGCTGAAAGAATCCATAAAGTTTTTGAAACAAGAAATGTGAAGTCTTTCTCCTGCCCAAGCTACTGACTGTGTGACATGATGTAAGTCATTTAACCATTTTATCTCTATTTTTTCTTTTGTAGATGATGAAAATTTACTGTTTTCTGTATTTTTAAAATGCTTTGTTTTGATTAAAATCCCTACCAATCGTGATGAAAATTTTAATTTTATTTTAAAATTGAAGTTAATTTAGTATAGTAAATTTGTTTTGAAAAAATTATAAAATGAAACCTTACTTCGTTACTTTTCCAGCTAGAACTATTAATTAGATTTGTAATACTTTCACAGATAATGTCAGCTGACCTAAACCTGATGTATGTGAGACTCCTTATTGTTACTTACTCTTTTTACACTGTTACTTAATGGTTTTACAATGTTTTGAGCATTTAATATATATACCTGTTTAACAAGTAAACGTTGTTATCAGCTGCAGTTTTAGAATCTTGTTATGTGCTTGATTGTGTTTTAAATCATTTAATTCTTTTGGAGCTGTTGAATTATGATGTCAGTGTTTAAGTCCCAATTATCTGGAAGGTGTTCTATTCAATAGTGGATCCAACAAAAGAAGTGATCTCACAGAAAAGAAATCAACAAGTTCTGAGATACAAGATATAGGTAATACAGGGAAATATGAAATAGAGAGTTCTTAGGAGAAAAGAAACATTTAATTCTTGTGTGAATCAGAAAAGACCGTCAAGTTTCAGTTCAGTGTCCATGTTAACACAGTATTAGCAGAGAATCTGCCTTGCAAGTAGAATATCAGCATCTTTCAACTGATCTATGTTACAATCTAATGAACATACATTCATAATAACTTAAGAAAATGGGTAATAGAATTTTCGGAGGAATTTCTTGACAAGCTAGGATGGCAGAGCACACTCTGCAGTAGAGAGGACATAATTAAATTGTTTAAAGACAAGACGGGGAATGGATTGGGAATCCTGAGTAGCTCATATTTAAAAGGGGTGTTCATAACTCCAATGACTCCTTCAGTTAGCTGTCAAGGTGCGTATTACCACCATATGTGCTAGGAAAACCATTCACTTAAGGTCCTGACTATAATAAGATAGCAATTGTGATCTACATGTTATTTTATTTGTAACTTTGTTTTTAGCATTGTTTTCCATACATGAACATTAATATAAATACATTTTAACATCATTTATATCTTCATTCTTACGTGAATATTATTGTAAGAACTTAGGGATTTGGGGTTCTTCTAGAGTGGGTGTAAACATGAGCTACCATGTAAGAATCTTGTTGTTAAACATGAACTAACCCTGAGTATGCTTGTATTCTTTTCTGTTAATTAGTGTCTTTTCCTCTTTCTTATTCCTTCTCCTGTTGTAGAAAGCCTTATATGCACTTAACTTTGATTTTCTTTTATCTTGACCAACATGTGCTAGCCTCCAAAAGGAGTGAACTTGAAATCTTTGTTGTTTATTCATTAGTCATTCATTTTAAAGAATTTTAAAATGAGATTTGTCACATTAGTTATAACTCTTTTTTAAGCATTTGTAGTTATTATTTTCTGTGTTTTTCAGCTGATGTTTTTAAGGTAGTTATGAAAATGAAGATCCTTTCCTGACTGTAGATTTTTTTTTTATCTGGTATGGATGTAAAATACATGATGCAAATACAACTGTGTTTGCAGTTGTCACCTGTTTCAGAATTTCTAATAATTAACTCTGGGGCTTTCCTATAGGTACATTTTTGTCTGTACACTTGTTCTAATAGGAACATTAGTTGTCTGTCTAAATGTAGTTGTTTTGCTTATAAAAGTCTCACTTCTAGATAAGACCTGCTTCTGCATCATTAAGGTTTGAAATGGCTAATTAATGGTTTGGTTGTGTATTAACATTATTTTTAAAATTTGTAAAATATTTTATGACAGTGATTTCATAGAGCATTGATAATGCAAGGTGCTCATAGTCTTTACAGACTGAACACTCTTTTTAGCAATACTTTAAACAGCCTGTAACTTTCCAAAAGCCACTTAGTCTCTCTTCACTGTCTTACATCTGTAACATGCAAATTTTGTGTGGTTCAATCACCTGTGTAAATAGTAGCTTTCTCAGAATTGAAATGAGCAAATAATTAATTAGTAACAGTTTTGCATAGGTAATATTTTATTCAAAATAAGTTTTCACAAGTTTACAGAAAATTTTGGTTTTTAATATTTTTCTAACTTATGAAACATGAGGAGATTAAAGCACAAACGGTATTCACCAAATGCTCTTAGTTTGATTAACTTGTGGTTATTTTACTAGACCTACTATATCTTATCACTGTACTATCTTAGTATCTTAGAAATTTGATATTGTCTTTCTTACTGCATTCTTTCAAAGGGCCTAACTTTCTTTATTAGTTATTTATTTAATATGTAGTCTGTAGGAAAATAATTATAGATTATAGATTATAATAGATAATAGATATAATAGATTATACATTCTACATTTTCTTCTGAAAGCAATAGAATTCCTAGTTTTTCTGACTTCCCAGAGGTTGACAAATATGGGTCAGACAGATGGAGAACACTTTCTATTGTATGTTGGGTGTTTAAAAGCACAACAAAACAAACAAACAAACAAAAAAGCCCCCCCCCCCCCCAATAATTTTCTTTATATTTTCAGCTCCACTGTTCTTGAAGGTGGAAGATCATTGTCGTGGGGGCTTGTGTTCATAGTTGTGCTAACCTGATCTTTTCTGTTATGTAAGCTTGCACACTTGAGATATTTGAAAGGAAAAATTGAAAACTTAAATTTAACCATATTCAGTAGGAAAACAATTATATGAGTGGAGTGATGTATTCTTGGTGACCTGTGTTGCTAAGAAACAAACTGCTGTGTTCTCAGTTGATTAAATCCTTCTCTTCTAAGTGTTTTTACCACAAGGTACATTGGAATGCCTTATTCAGGCTCGGACATCTCAAATCCATTAACTATGAGGTCAAGCTATTATCTGCTTCTTTACTTACTTCAGTCTTGCTCCATCTAAACTAAAACCACTCAGACACCTCTCTGTGAACATCTAGTATAAAGTTCCAGTTCAATAGGGGACAAAACAAAACTCTTCTATTTCTCCACACTTATCTCCCTCTCCTGTTTCTTGCCTTGCTCCTGGTAATCCGTCTGTCACGCGGTACTGGAGCCTGGGTGCCATCTTCAGCTCATTCTTGTTCCACCATCATTAGTACTGAATTTGCCCCGTGCAAGCTGAGTTAAAACACATGTGGGCACATAGTGCATTTCTGTCAAATTAGCACACAAGGAAAGATTTTTAACAGCTTTTTGTTTTTATATTAGATGTGGAATGATAGTAGATAGGTCGTCAGATATAAAGTCTGCCAATACATAGTTACTGTCAGTATTGTTTGAACAAATATAAACCAGTAAAGTCATTTTGTATAGGATCTATTCTATGCATTGTAGTACTGCATAACTTTGATGTAGTACAATGAATTATCTGGCTAGATAGACTGTATATATTTTTTTGCCTATACTTACTGAAAAGTATTTCTAAAATAGCACCTTCCTTATTCAGCTACAGACTGATAGGTTTGTTTTCTCTTGTTTCACCATTTATCTTAATTATTGTAAAATCCTTTTTCTAAAGTTAGAAAAATGTAGCCTTGTTCCATGTATGTTTATCTAAAACATTGATGCAGTGTGTAGTTTGTCGCCATCTCATTTCTATATCCACATTAAACCTATTCCTAAACCTTTCCCTTTGGACCCCCAATGCTCCCTCCCTCCTTGCCTCCCTCCCTCCTTTTCTATGCCAGCCGTTATCTCCCACTTGTTAAATTTTCCAATGGTAATTTTTTTGCTTTCTCTCATGTTATCTTTCCCACTTGCTAGGAATTTGTGTAAACATTTAGTAATCCCCATATATCCCATGGCTTCTTACTATCACTTTCACTCTGCTAGCTGCATGAAGTTCAGACTGGTTAGATCAAGGTTTTGCTGAGATTACAGCCTATAACCATGATCACTGTATTCATTGCTTCCTTCTTCCTCACCTGTCTATATCCATTTCTAGTCTTTCACCGTCGTTTTGCTCTTGATTTATGTGAAACTGGAATTTTAATCCAAATATCTAAAACTAACCATTTGGAACAAATCATGTAGCCAGAGAAGATCCGAAATTTATTAAGTCAACTGAAACTGGTAGAACATTATAAATTACAGCCTGCAACATCTTGGGCTTATCAGTTAGTGTTGTATGGCTGTGACTCATCAGGCATTAACCATTATCTTTCTACCTTCCCATGTCTTTCTTAATTTGATATGTTTCATTTATTATTTCCAGCCATATATTTTCAGATAGTACAAATAGCTTTATAGATCAGCAGTCACACAATCTCAGCTACTTTTTGTTGACCCTCACTTAATACTCATTCTGAAATATTTTTCAGACAAGTATCAGAGGCTCAGTAGCTCTACTGATTTACAGTAGCAGTAATGCTCCTCCTCCTCAGAAAAAAAAAAATTATTCCTGTGAAAGCTTCATATTCCAGGCTAATTTGGAATTATCAGCTTGTTTTATTAGAGATGATTCAATCATGACTTAGAGCACTAATCTGGACATATGGCTTATGAAATAATGGAGGATTTCTGGCTTCTACTTGCACAAGTCATGCGTTTCTGGGTTTAAATTTTTGGTTTGTTTCTCAATTTTAAATTCCATCAGACTCATTTTGTTCTGGGGTTTCTGAATGGAACTAAACACTGTAGTCCACTATTATTGTTATTTCCAATGCTTGAAAGAGGCTAGATTTCATATCAGTTCTAAATTCAGTAGAAGTTGGTGGATCCTGCCGTTCACAATGATAAGATATTGCTTCATTGACAGTCAAACGCAGGATCACAACCTCCCAAGCTCTGAGGTCAGAAGGTTTTTGCCACATGAAGTCTCACCTCCTTGGTTATGTGAATGTTAGTAAGTTACACAGTGCCCAAGAATTTCCCCCCTCACTGAAAGTCAGTTGTCAATACTGTGTTATTACTTGTACAAGGGAGTAAAGTTTTGCCTGGGACATTAGCCTGGAATATGAAGCTTTCACAGGAATTTTTTTTTTTTTCTGAGGAGGAGGAGCATTACTGCTACTGTTTGTATAGGCTGTGGGTCATCCCCAGTTGGCAGTTTGCTTGCAGACAACCTGTTTTGGAAGATAATAGAGTTTAATAATATCGTTCTGTTCTAGGGCAGTTAGTCTGAGTGCCAGAGAGTGATACTGGGCACAGTTAAATTATGAGTACAGCTGTAACCTCTGAGTACCAAGTTTTTTGTCTTGCTAAGCTTAAACTCAGTGGAAGACAGATTTTTGGTGTTCTTGCATTTCACAGAAACAAAGTACATATAATTAGCTGATCGCTGGAACCTTGCATGTATAGTTCTTGGATGAGTCTGCTCTATTTCTATGAAACTCAAGAATATGTGCATCTTTAAAATGGCTAGTGTAACAGATTACTGTATATTGATTTATTCTGAACACTTCTTTTCCCGGTAACGAGTTATAGATTATAATGCTATCATCATCTAATCAGCTTTCCTGTGTAGTATGGGGCTGTAGAATTTCCATGCATTTATTGTTCTTTAAAGTAGAATGTATAACCTAGAAAATCATTCAGAATTTATGGAATATTCCACACAGCCCTCCAGCAGTTATTTGAATGCCTGAATGTTGAAATTCTGCGCCTTACTTCTGTCCTCAATGTGTCTGCCTTCAACTCCTAACCAGAGGATCTAATCATGGTTCTGCTTCTGAAATCTTTGTGTGTTGACCAGTATCCACTTCCCATGGGATAGACAAGATGGTTTTCAGCAGTTACATACATATACACCTAGCAGTTTCAACTCATCCCTGAAATTTCCAGGAAATACTTAAATCCAGATGAATTACTGTCATGTGTAAGAGCTCCAGGAATATGTGGAATTCATTAAGCAAAACCACAAGTTAGGCAAGGTTACTGTGTCGTGTAACTGATAAACACACTGTGAGCATTTATAAATCAGATAACCTCTCTCTAATTCAGTGATAATAAAACAGCAGAAAGGAACTTCTCTGGGTCACTTTTCCTAATGCATTAGCCATTTCAGCAGACAAAGCCCATAAATGATTTTAATACCAAGTCATTATAGTGATACTGTTAGATGACAAATCTCTTACTGGCATCAACAGGATAGACAGTTGACTACCTTGGTTAAGATGTGAGGCAAGGCTTAAAAAATAGGATAGGGTTTGCATGGTCTTGCGTGATTCTCAACTTCAAAACTGGGTATAATGTATGCCAGTCACTTTTTGAAAAAACATTCAAAGAGTGAAAAAAAAGGAAAATCGTCTCCCTGTTTGTGATGTCATTAGTCATATTTCCACTTTCCAGATTATTACTGCGGTTTTTTATATATATTTCATAATTCTGTCTGCCTTCTTATATGACAAGCTGATGATTAATTCTTACTTGCATATCATATGCAAATGACATGCCTTGAATAAAGAACACCCTTAGACTGTGTGCTCACCAAGAGAAGAATTGTCATGACTCCTGAGTTTCAGAAGTGTCCATCCCATATAGGAAATGTTTTTGTAAGTAAGTAATAGCAAAGGGCTTAATATTAACAGAAGAAATAGAATGTAAGGAAGATTT
Organism: Pygoscelis adeliae; assembly: GCF_000699105.1. Taxonomy (NCBI): domain Eukaryota; kingdom Metazoa; phylum Chordata; class Aves; order Sphenisciformes; family Spheniscidae; genus Pygoscelis; species Pygoscelis adeliae. The sequence continues at coordinate 1,590,653 of NW_008824282.1, read as the reverse complement.
TCACTGATTTTATTTTTAGCCTAAAATAACTTGTAGAAAATAGCATTGAATAATAGATTTTCAGCTGGGCCATACCCTAAACCTGGACATCACATGTGGCTCTGGATGCTGTGGCAACTGCAGCTGTGTTGTCAAGGAAACAGCCTTGTGCTCAGTAGGCAAAACCAATGAGGATTAAGCAAGGCTATATTATAGCTAAGCCTCGGTGACCTTATCAGGGAGCAACAAGATCTGTCTGTTCTTCGCTGTGCAGGTGTCCCTCAGGAGTGAGGGAGATATGCACAGGCAAAAACATACATGCAATGTACCTGATTTAAATGTCAGACCTGGATTATTCAAACAAGTGAATGCATTTCCCAGTTAGATGGATCAAAAGACTCCACTTGTGTAAGTAAAACATTTATATAAAATAAAATTGAGTAATAGAGAAGAAAGTAATGTGACGTTTTTCTGCAAGCTGTGAAATGAGGTACAGATAATTGAAGTATGATGAACTCTGAAAGTCTCTTTGATTTTTGTTGTAGCTTTATAATCAGGCTAAAATTCACACACAAGTGTGTAATTATAAAAATGTGTTAATTTCCCAATGATAAGAAACAAAGTTTATAGAACACTGAGATGCAGAACAGTTGTCAACAATTTCAAGCACAGTGTGCTTCTTTAGTAGAACGAATTAATGCATGTTTCACTGAAGTAAACTCACACTCCAACATACACGTGTTATTTCATTCCAGTTTTTTGTGTCTAAAAGAATCAAAATTCAAATAGAACTGAGATAAATAAATGCAAGAGAAAAATGCCTAATAGTTTTTTGCTGGGTGGAGAAGGAAGTTGAAAAAGTCATCTAAATTGCTGTCAGAAGTTAATTGTTTTCTGTTTAAACTTTAAAATACTATTCCTTTTTGTTTCTAAAGCAAAACAGAATGTTACACTTTAGTTGAAGCTTCATAATAAATAAGAACGAATGAATGAGCAACTAAACTATACATGCTTTGGCAGAACCTCTGGAGTTTATTGTGCTTTTCTTTTTTACATTGTCACGTAACATCAAAGGTGATTAAATGTCTTTCTTAATTAACCCTATGCTTTAGTTGTTAATCTGGATTTATTTGTATTAACCATTGTATTTTTTCTTGTTTCAGTTATCTCTTGTGGTGTTAGGTGCCCATTTAAAAAAAAAATCAATGTTAGTTTATCTGCAGATAATGCCAGATGAACCTTTTTCAATAGTGATACTGTCCAGTGTCTTGTATTGAGAAGGGAGGAACTGAAGCAAACTGTGAAATGAGACATATCTGATTATCATAGTGATTTTACTTCTAACATTATCTTGTGATTTGTTTTCTTTCTTGGTGGTTTTTTTCCTACAGATGTTAACCTAAACTTGCCAAAGCCAATGGATTTTGTCAGATTTTAATTACTCTTTTCTTGCATCCCACTCCTTTTTTTCAGTGCTTCTGCATTTCTTTCCTTTTTGTATCTGATTATTTAAAATACCTGATTTTTTCCCAGAATTGCTGTTTTTACCATTTCAACTATGTTACAGAAAAATTCTGTGTATAAAATATTTCCTGTTAAAGGGAGAAGTTCAGACATTTTGCAGCACATTTAAGGCCATTATAGAAAACTTGAAATTGACCTGATTTCATGGTTTCATTTCTGAGAGTTGCCACTCTCCTGATAAGATTTTCTATCAGAACATCAAGGCCACAAATGAAGCAAAGAGGACAGGGAAGACTTGGCCACTTCTGTGAGCTGAATATGATGTCAGTCTTCTTAACTATATAAAATGCGCAATAGAAAAGTTCTAGATGAGAGCATATTTAATGCTTGAATATTTAAAAGCATAACAACATCGAAGTTTTTAGAATACGTGCAGCAGTTAGTTTAAAAAACTGTGACTTAAGTCCTTGGAGAAAAGTCCACTATGATCCAAATATGCTTAGAGAGACGGAATGTTAATATTCAAAATAAAAGGATTAGGAAATGTGTTGTGCCTCCCCAAAAGTCTCTCATTCCCATGCCTTCTTTCCTTATTAATTTTTTACTCTCAATTTTCAGGTGGTTTTGTACTACTCTTATATTTAGTCCCGTAGTATCACATGTGATTTCATCCTCTGGTGCTTCTGTTTATTCCTTATGGGTCTAATAGTTATTCTGAAGGTCAGGTACAAAGCTGGATACTTTTCTTAATTTATTGTCTGCATCTCGACCTTTTTCCCCTCCTTACATTTTTCCTAATTTTGTACAAATAAATCTGCCTTTATTTTCTCTTGGTCCATCTTCTATCTGTAGCTTTATGGTAATTTTTCTTTGCTTTTCAATCACTAAAATCTATGCTTTTGTTAAATAGTCTGGCTTCTATAAGGAGTTTGATGTGAATTAAATTTAATTTTTAATCTAGAGCTCACTAATATGAATTACCTTGACCAGTTATCACTAATTTAGGGAGCAACAAGTAGAATCCAACTTCTTTTCTTTAAACCAGCTAACTGCTTTAACAGTGTGCCAGTAAATTACTGCAAGTTATCTACTACCCTTCCACCTTCTGGGATAATCTGCAATCCTCAACAATAGGCAGAGCAGCAGCAGTCTCTCCAACTGGGTTTTTTGTGGACAAATAGGCAGATCAGCCTTTCCCTGCTTACGGAGTGAGTTAGATGCATCCAGGACATGTCATGCCTCCTGTGCATCAGCTCTGCAACTGATCCGTGTGTGTGTAACAAGTCTAAGGTATTTCTGAGGCTGTAGATTTACAGCAGGCCATTTGTGCATGTCCCAAAACCATGTGTGCAGGTGTTCCAACTTGTGTAGTAGATATCTTTTCTTCCATGTGAAATGCTGGCAAATATGATTTTCTCATTCCATTTTAAATTACTGGCGTAACTTTGGTCCATCTATTCTAAGTGCCTTGTACCAAGGAGACTTAGTTTATTTGATCAAATTCAGACATGAATTTAGGAGTAGTCATTAGAAACATATTACTGTGAAATCAGATTAATTCTGTAATAGCAGTATGGAGGAAATCAGAACTAGACCTATAGTACTCATGTCTAATTCTTCTTCATCTTTCATCTTATGTAGCTATTTATAGTGCTGTAAAATGGAGCAATAATTTTACCAACTGAAAATACTCACATTTGGCATATATTTAACATTTACAGCGAAACCCCATTAAAAATGAGGCTGTGGAAGACCTCCAGTGTTTAGGCTACTATTGCCAAAGGGCTGAACTGAGAGCTGTAGTTTTAACTAAAATAAATAGGAGTGTAATATATGCAAGTAAAATTAATTTATTCATATGTTCTTCTTGAATCTTTTACATGTGAATTATATCCGCTTAGATTATGGTGCATTAATTCCATTTTTATTAAGAAATTATGTGTTTACAGGAATAAACTGTATTGTATTATTTTTGTATTGTATTGTAATATTTGGATATTTTGAATTTGGTTTATAAAACATACATACAAGTGTGTACCTCAGATGCTTTTTTTTCCCCTAACTGACCTTTAGACTTCTGATCTGATTTACTCATTTAAAAGTAAGTTTCTCATGAGGGTAATTTAGTAGCCATAAATCACTTTCTGAACAGGTTTTAATGAGTGAAACATTCAAACTTGAGCACGCTTTTTCAGGTTACGAAATCCGGATGTTTTGGTGAGTATATTAATCAACAGATGTGTAGTTTCTTTAAATAAATAACATATAGCAATATGCTGTCACCCATCAGTTTTAAGTCAAAGACTGTCAGCCTGTGTGCAAGACAACTAAAGACATTTGTAGTATGTATCTTTGTATCAGAGACCTTTTGGGGAGACCTCATCGCTCTCTACAACTACCTGAAAGGAGGTTGTAGTGAGGTGGGTGTCTGTCTCTTTTCCCAAGTAACTGGCGATAGGACGAGAGGAAATGGCCTCAAGTTGCGCCAGGGGAGGTTTAGATTGGACGTGAGGAAAAATTTCTTTACTGAAAGAGTAGTTAAACATTGGAAGAGGCTGCCCAGGGAAGTGGTTGAGTCACCATCCCTGGAGGTATTTAAAAGACATGTAGGTGAGGCGCTTAGGGACATGGTTTAGTGGGCATGGTGGTGTTGGGTCGACGGTTGGACTCGATGATCTTGGAGGTCTTTTCCAACCTTAATGATTCTATGATTCTATCACTGCAATAATAAATAGCAATAGATAATCCTAAAAGAAATCAAGGGTACTACTCTAACAACTAGCCAGAAAGTATCTCATGCTTCTGCAAATTGCTTGCTCTGTTTTCCTAGAACTAATTGACATTTGTTACATAGAAAATTATGCAAAATGTTTACATCAATATTTTTGTATTCTGCATACTTGACTGCACATTTTTTATTTTTGTTTGCTCCTTTAAGTATTTATGTGTCTTTTCTATACAAAAATAATCAAACAAATAGAAAAATAGCCAGTAGTAGTAAGATCTGTGCATATTTTTAAAAATCAATTCACTGTGTTTTTTGCATAAGCGTGTATGGTTTACTTGCTGATTTTCAATTTACAACCCAGTTTAAACTTAGATGGAGAACGAAACCAAAACTTCAGTTGTAAGACTGTTATCACTATGTTCGAATCCATATCCTTCCTAAATTCAAACTGTTTGGCAGCAACAGTAGTTAATCATATTTAAGATTATTTTACTGAGGCTTACTGTGATCCAACAAGCAGCCTACAAGCCGGACTGTGCTTAAGGATGCTCCCCTACAGCTCACTGCCTCCTCCAGGAGACAGCAAATGGCTTTCAAGTAGTGAGTAGTGGCTGAGTGCATTATCCTGTGCCTGTTCACATCTTAGCTCAGAGAGCAAGGAGGCTGGTGCAGAGGTACAGAACTGTAAAGCTATAGGTCTGCACTGGAGCAAAGAGTGGCTTTCACAGCTGTCTTCTATCTGTAAATAGGGAAGGTGTTTCATTTCAGCATCAAGGTAGTTTGGCTTAGTAACTTCTGGAAGCTGTGTAATACCTACCAGCAATGCACAACTTACTACCTCATTATTTCATTGTCAAGCACCTTAAGAAAGAGGGTGTTCAGGGAACCCTCAGTGCCTGTTGGGTTTTTTGATCTCTTGATAAGTGTCGTGCACTTGTCCAGATTATTTATTGAAACAATGCACAACATGCATATTTTCCATTACTACTTTTATTTAAAGCACCAGTGTTTCAGTTTAATGTTTTAGAAGTGATAGAACCAAATCCAGAAAATTATTAATAGAAGAATTGAGAAAACAGGTTCAACTGATTTGCTAACATTCTTTGGTGTTTCCATTTCCAGTCTGCAATCTTGATAAAACCTGAGTAAATATTGATGATGCTTTGACTGAGAGATAGAACATTTTTTTGGAAGTAATAATGTTCTTCTTCTTAACAGATCTTCAGGTTGGCTGGGAAAAACACACAGAGGATCATTTTGATTACCAGTTCTGTTTTTTAAGGGTATTAACAGGCCCACATCCAAGAAGATGATTATTTCAGTGCTTGTTGCTTAGGATTTATACTGAAGCACATGGTTGCTAACACAAAACCGTTGTGCTTCCTTAGGAGGTATTTAAGTACTTTCATACACAAGAACATAGAAATTGCTGTAGTGGATCAAAGCTGTTGTTTATTTTTCTGATATTCAGCCTATGATTAGAGTTGATAACCCATTCTTGAGAGAAAAAGGCAAGAATCTGTTGCATTTACAGAATAATCAGCTTAATAAAAAAAAAATTATGTTAGGTTTTCCCAGTCACTGCTTGTGAGGCTTGATTTGTATGCGAAGACTCTGCTTTCTTGAGCTGGATGGAGAAAATGAAGGAAAGGTAAAAGTTACTTAGTGCTGCTGGGTAAAGGAGAACAGTAAGAGTGATAGAAGGAAGAGGAAAGACAGAGACCCAGAGATTGACAATGACACAAGTAGCTGACAGTGTCTTCTGAATAGTCAGTATTTAACGGGTATTGCCTGAACAAAAATGGAGAAATTGGGTAAAATTCAGGATGCAGTTTCAGGGAGAGGATATAATTGTGTCTGTCATGAGTGTGGTGAGAACCTTGGATATATTGTAAGGGGAAGGAAGAGGCTTTTGGGATATTGATTGGTGCTAATTACATTTCCTGATACACAGCTTATTAGGTAAAAGTGATGAGACCTATATGTTGTCTGAACATCTCCATGTTCAGGCCCTGATGGCAAACAAGACAAGAACAAGAACTTTTCCCTTGAGCAAAAGGGAATTTTAAGCATTTCTTTTTGTCAATTTTGAATTTACTGTTTTTTGGTTTTGGAGTAATAGCAGCCCAGCTTATTTTCTTTGCATTATTTGTTGGTTTATATGCCCACATAGTCATCTCCTTTCTAAATTACGGAGTCTGGCATTTTTTTCCCTTTGTATGGTAGTTTTTTCTGTACCTCTTCTTCTATTTTTAGCATATTTAAAATTCCTGTCTGAACTTCCTTCTGCTATTTTTGTATTCTTCCTGTTTTCTTCTTTTTTGATATGTGATTCTTAGAACTGAATCAGTATTACTAGTATAGATACGTCTTTGATTTCTGTAGTCCATATGAACACTGATAATATTATCTTCCATTCTAATTCTTATGCTTTGTTTTTGCTTAAGCTTTTGAGCAACTTTGGATATTGAGAAGAGGGCTTTCTTTCTTAGTAGGTGTATTTGATAGTGCAAGTAGTTTTTTGTTGTTTTTTTTTTTTCTTCCAGTGTCCACTTGGTTTTAGTTATCAAGGAAATTGTATTTGCTAATGTGATTTTCAAAGTAGAAATGAAGTCTGTCCATGTTTTCTTGGTTGTAGAGCAGAGCTCAGATACAAAGCACAGACAGCTTGCATATCTCATACACTGGAGATCGTGGAGGTGGGACTAGAGGTTCTTCCTGTCAGCTCACTTAGTCATTTGTTTCTCCTAGTATAGTCCTCTGTGCTTGAGATAATAATACAGAATGTGTTATTCTCTGACACACACACCTCTCTTTTTTCTTTTAGAATGTGTCTTTCGACTTTTAAGAAGCTAGGTTACAAACTCCTTATCTGTCCAAGCAGATAACAGAGCAGTGTGGTGTCTGGACAACCAGAATCACAGTTAGGCAAACAGATATTCTTTCATCCAGTGGTCCTTCTAGTCAGGTAACTGGTCTGTTCTTGAGTGTTCAGGATTGTGGATTTCCTGGACTGCAGCTCCCTTCTTAAGCAATGTTGAATTCCTTAGCCTGGGTATTGATTCTTTTTTTATAGGTCCCACGCTGTGGGACACATTAATTAACTGCAGGTTGAATGTTTGCCTTGAACTTTTTCCAGGAATTTTCAACTCACTTATCTTTTAAATCTTCTAAAATTATAGTTATATGCAAGCTTCAGCAGAACCCAACAGAAGAAAACTACTTGCATATTTTACACTGTACTAGACACAATATAGAATCATAGAATCATAGAATAGTTTGGGTTGGAAGGGACCTCTAAAGGTCATCGAGTCCACCCCCACCCTGCAATAAACAAGGACATCCTCAACTAGATCAGGTTGCTCAGAGCCCAGTCCAACCTGACCTTGAAATTTTCCAGGGATGGGGCATCCACCACCTGTCTGGGCAACCTGCTCCAGTGTTTCACCACCCTCACTGTAAAAAATTTCTTCCTTATATCTACTCTGAATTTACCCTCCTTTAGTTTAAAACCATTACCCCTTGTCCTATCCCAACAGACCCTACTAAAAAGTCTGTCCCCATCTTTCTTATAATCCCCCTTTAAGTATTGAAAGGCCACAATAAGGTCTCCCTGGAGCCTTCTCTTCTCCAGGCTGAACAACCCCAACTCTCTCAGCCTGTCCTCACAGGAGAGGTGTTCCATCCCCCTGATCATTTTTGTTGCCCTCCTCTGGACCCACTCCAACAGGTCCATGTCTTTCCTGTGCTGAGGGCTCCAGAGCTGGACACAGTACTCCAGGTGGGGTCTCCCCAGAGCAGAGTAGAGGGGCAGAATCACCTCCCTCG
>NW_008824282.1:1572540-1582169 GCF_000699105.1 Pygoscelis adeliae | reverse complement strand
GGTGAGGATGTTTTGGGGGTCCGTGTGAAAGGCCTTACAGAAGTCCAGATAGATGACATCCGTAGCGCTTCCCTTGTCTACTGATGTAGTCACTCCATCATAGAAAGCCACTAGGTTGGTCAGACAGGACTTGCCCTTGGTGAAGCCATGCTGGCTGTCTCGAATCACCTCCCTGTCTTCCATGTGCCTTAGCATAGCTTCTAGGAGGATCTGTTCCATGATCTTCCCAGGCACAGAGGTGAGGCTGACAGGTTGGTAGTTCCCCGGGTCCTCCTTTCTACCCTTTTTAAAAATGGGTGCAATGTTTCCCTTTTTCCAGTATCTAGGGACTACACCTGACTGCCATGACTTTTCAAGTATCATGCAGAGTGACTTCGCAACTACATCAGCCAATTCTCTCAGGACTCCGGGATGCGTCTCGTCAGGTCCCATAGACTTATGTATGTTCAGATTCCTCAGGTGGTCACAAACCTGACCTTCTCTAACGTGGGAGGGACTTTGCTGCCCCAGTCGCTGCCTTGAGGTCCATCCACTCAAGAGGTGTGGGACAAGAGGTTGCTAGTGAAGACTGAGGCAAAACAGTTGTTGAGTACCTCAGCCTTCTCCTCATCTGTTGTTACCAGTTTGCCAGTTGTGTTCATTGGGGGGGTGCACTTTCTTTGACCTTCCTTTTCTGACTGAAACCTATAGAAGCTTCCTTTTCTGGCTATACCTATAGAAGCCCTTATTATTCTTGCATCCCTTGCCAAGTTCAGCTCCAGCCGCGTCTTGGCTTTCCTGACCCCATCCCTACACAACCAGGCAGTGTCCCTATACTCTTCCCAGGATACCTGTCCCTGCTTCCACTGCCTGTGCATTTCCTTCTTGCCCTTTAGTTTGACCAGCAGATCTCAACTCAGCCATGCCGATCTCTTGCCTTCCGTTCCTGATTTCTTCTTACACCTGGGGATCAAGAGCTCTTGTACTCTATAGAAAGCACCCTTAAAGATCTGCCAGCTCTGTTCTGCTCCCTTGTCCCTGAGGGCAGTTCTCCGGGGGGGTCCTATTGACTAACTCCTTGAACAGCTGGAATTTTGCTTTCCTAAAATTCAGGGTCCTGACTTTACTCTTCGCCTGACCCATACCCCTCAGGACTGCGAACTCCACCAGTGCATGATCACTGCAGCCCAGGCTGCCTCCAACCTTGACATCACCAGCTAGCTCACTTGCATTGGTGACCAACAGGTCCAGTATCGCATCCCCTCTGGTAGGGCTGCTACTACCTGGCTTAAGAAGTTATCCTCAATGCCTTCCAGGAGACTCCTGGATTGCCTACAGCTCGCTGTAGGCAGAAACGTTAACAAGATTGTTTTTCAAGATCTGTAATTCTTTGGTAGAATAGAGTAGAATAGTTCAGTTGGAAGGGATGTACCATGTACAACAATCACCTAGTCCAACTTACTATGGTATTCAAGAATGATTCCTGTTCTTATGACTCTTTGATGGTTCCTGTGTCTCCATGAAATCTCTTCATTGGGTCTTAGTGATTTTTCTCTTTAAACATGAACCATTTGCTGATCATACTGATTTTCTTACCCTTTATAATTGGATTCTTTAGTGATAATTTGCAGTTCTTCTGGAGTCTAGTAATATATATAACCAATTTGTACTGAACATTATTTAAAATCAGAGTAAATTTTATTTTAACTGAAGAAATGAAATTGGAAAGACTTCTGGTTTGTGGTCCTGCTTTTGAATAACTCCATGGGTCTTGTGAGGATATGATTAAAACCTCTGCTATTAAGGGGAGAATGAGTATACCAGGATCACTGAATATAGAATTTGCAGTTGTTTTTAAGTTTTGCCCCTTCAGTGTATTGACTTTCACTGCTTTTTCTAACTGGGAGTATTACTAGAAGATAGTTTAAATTTATTGGTCTGGACTGTTCTAACTGTTTTAAATCAGCGTAAGTCACTTTGAGTCAGTGCAGCCAAACTGTTGTGTTGGGTTTAAAAAAAGAATTTACAAAAAGCATGTCTATTTTTAGAAGATATTTAAATGGAAAATATTCTGCTTCCTCAGGTATGAAAAACAGGTATATTTCATAAAATAATGTTTTGTTACAAATTTAGTATTTCTTATTGTGACTTCTTGTTGGCTTCTTTAAAGAATAATTCTGTATTCTTTGTCCAAGTATATTTATTATATTTTTCCCATTCTTTTGCTCAATTAAAAAATATCTGTATTTTGAACTTTTCCATTTTTGTGACCTAGAATACTGTCCATTGTGCAGTTTTGAAGTTTAAGTGACCAAAGGTGGCACTCCACTTTTTTGATTTTTTCTCAAGCATCCAGAAACAATACACATGATCTTTGTGATAGTTCATTTTGTTTCCCACCTGTATCTTGTCTTATTTCTACTTTCTTTCTTTCTTGTTTATCTTCCTTATGTCTCTTCACTTGTGTTCCGCCTGATTACTCGTGAAGCTGTCTAAGCTCCCTCTCAGAAATCTAGTGATGGGTGATACAATTCAAATCTTGTAGAATGCTATTAAATTGATTTTAATAGCTAAGTAAGGTGCACAATATTCATTCAGTCTGAATCAATAACGAAAGCAATAGCTTTTAGAGAATGGGATAACTAAATCTCAGGACACCATTGATTCTGTGTGTTTCTTTTTTGATATGATTTGTTATTTTTCTAAGATACTGCAAGAATAATTATTTTAATAAAATTTTCTGTTTTGTTGGCATTTGATGTTCACTTATCTTTTGTTGCTGTGGCTGTTCTATTCTGCAGCTTTTCCCACAGTGAACTGAATTCATTTGCAGTGTTGACAGACTGCAAATGAGTGGGAAACAGAACTAGTATTTAGCTTACATTCAGGACAAAAGGAGGGGAACCCAGGCATGTACACTAGCAACCTGCTTTGGGAAACACTGGAATTAAGATAGGTTGCACATGTATACGAATAATTTAGTTACTTTGGAGGTGTGTTCCTTCAAAACTAGTGAGTACTTTTCATTTAGTTTTGGCAATTTGCAACAGTTCATTTTGTTATTTTGTTCCAAATCTTCTACTGTCACATATATTTGAAACAGATTTTCCAGCATATGCCCAGTAAGGAAAGCTCCTGTTTTTTTCTGAAACCCTGTCGTGGTGCCACTGAAAAGTCTTCATGGCACTTACAAGCAGAGAAGATACAAAATTTCCTTTTTTATTTCTTTTTAACAAGGCCACTCATTTAAAAATAATTTCCTTTTTTTGAAATTAAACCCTAGATTTGTGGAATTTTTCTTTTTTTTTTTCTTTTTCTTTTTTTTTTTTTTTCTTATGTTGCCCATGAAACAAAGAATGTGATGGACACAGTAACAGATTAGCTCGGTAATAATATCATTTTGAGTCATGTCCTGTACTTTGTGGAAGACTAACTCAAGAGTTATTTCTCCTCTTGTGGGTTTCCTGACTGGATTCACTGAAATAATCCATTCTAGTATTATAAATTTTTGCCTCAGCAATGCAGCCCTGTGGAATTTACCTGTTTTGCATTATTGTTTGCTTCTTGGTCTCAGGTTTCCGGGTCTCCCACATTATCTCACAGTCACTGTCATCATCCTAGTCCCACTGTCAGTATTATCATCTTAAAAATCCTGTGCTTTCCTACTTAAGTGTGGAATCCCAATCCATACTGATCCTATTTTCCTTATTAATGCAGTCAACTTGTTTATCTGATTTGATTCAGTTATTTTAGTGTTTAACACTACTCTTCTGTTGGAGTGAACAAGTTTTTCTATGTTTTATGTACTGAACTACAGCATTCCACTTATTATTTTTCTTCCACCATGTTTTATACGTGTACAATGTTATTAAGCTAATTTAAAACCAGTCATTCTGTTTCCCCCATTTTACTTCTTAATTTTTTTGCACTTGTGTGTTTTCATACATTTGATAGTATTTTTGAGTTACCATACCCTGTTTAAATAGGACTTTATTGTTAACTAACCAATAAACTCAATTCTTTCATATCTACAAAACAACTCAAGTAAATATTTTGTTTTACTCATAACTTCTTTACTTGCCCTTCACTTCCACCAGTACAATATAAACTGTATGATATTACTGTCTTAAAATTGAGTATGTCTAAGATGAAATTACTCCATATTTGATTGCTGTAACATTAAAAAGAAAAGCAAATACAAAAATTAAAGGGAAGCAATTAGATCAGAATTCTAAAATTTGAGTGGAGAGCCACATAAATATGAATATGGAATGTTTATGAATTGACGTATGTTTTGTGGGAGGAGGCTGCAATTTTCATCATGCATAGTAGGGACAAATTAATATTATTTTTGTAGGTGCACTAAGAAATGTAATTATGCAATACATGTTTCTACATTTTTTTCCTGGTATCTCGACTCACTGTTCTACACTTTCAAGAAACTGAGGAGACTATGAAAGAATTGAATTTCCAATATTAAATAATAAAAGGTCTGCACAAAAAGTTAGAAATGCAGGAACTTTTTTTGCTAAATACTTTCTAATTTCCTACTTTAATCCTCCTATGATTTTCTAGATATTGTAGCAGCTATTTCCTCTGAGGGTGTGACACTATTTGCATTAAATGCCACAGTGATTTTCATGCTCAGTGTTATTTAGCATGCTTAGCAGTACTTTAGATCTGAAGTAATGATGAACCACACAGTCACTATTTTGTTATTTTAAACTTGGAGTATCTGGGAAAGACAACTTAGATTTTAGCGTGGTGCTGGATGCACGAAACTCCCCTTCCCAATTACATTCATGCTGAAAGTTTCCTTTTATATAGCACTCTTCGGCTTGATTACAGCCTTCTGGAAATTATTTTGCTTTGTTTTCTTTATTGAGTGGAAAGGTAAGGGCATCGAGAGAAGGATTTTTGGTTGTGTTTTGTGGTCTGTTTCATAACAAAAGCAAACAAATACAAGACAGTAGATCTTGATAGAGATAGAAAAAATCAAATGACATGAATTTTCATTATAAATAGATGTCCAATTACAATGCAATAGACCTTGCTTGTGTCAAAACCAGAATTTATGTAATTACACATATTCAAAAAATCTGTATGTCATTACCATAATGAAAAAGCCATCATTTCTGTTCTAAAGCACTTCAGGAAACAAAATTAAAAGAGCCTGCCAACCCATTCAGTTTGTCCATCTTTTGCATAAAATTGTACCCTATGTTTAGTAAGGAAATTGTGATTTTTTAAATCTGTACATGCACTTTCATTATAGAAACTGAAAATTTGTGTTCTTGTCTAAAGCAAAGTAATTATAAGGATTTCTCAAAAACAAGAGCATTTTTCCAGTTGCTCCTTGGAATTAAAATTGTAAATGTTTTTCTCCCCCCAAGCCCCCTCAGCTGTTTCTTTTCACAGGTCCCTGACCTTGGCCTGACTGACAAGGGAAGTTAAACTGCAAGCTCTTACTATTTCTTTCCACACGTCAGTGAGATGATGTTAGGAATATTAAATGGATTAATAGCTTAACTAATATTTAATTTATAAAAGGTATCATGTATGCCATTTTACAGTAAACAGTTTAATTAATAATATGAAATTATTTTTTTTCTGTTAGTAAAAATCTTAAATACTATGATTAGAAGTAAAAATTTTGAATTGTTTTTGCAGATTATAAAAGCAGCTGTCAATGTATTGTGTGCCTGCTGTTAGGATTTGTTTTATTTGGTTACAATTAGTAAATACTAATAAACATGAACTTTCAGACTGGTTCTGCCCTCCATACTCACTGAGCTGCTCCTTCTAAACCCAAGTTTACTCTGTCTCATCTTTTCCCAGCCTTCAAATCATAAAGAACAGGGCTGCCATTTCACCCCCAAGTATGTGCATTCCACATACCAGGTTATGAACTTGATTAGAGAAGCAAAATAGAAGAGAATGTGGAAGTTGCCAAAAATTATTTAATAAAAATTGGCAGCAAAAATAAGATTGCTTTCAAATTGGGCATGTAGGGTAGGTGTTCTGTAGATAGTCTCACAATATATTTGTCTTAGAGACCTTAATATCCATCTTAAGATCCCAGTGAGTATAATCAAAAATAAAATGTGATGTAAGAGGGAGAAGGAACAGTAGCTAATTTATTTTATCAGGCAATATTGCCTAACAGTGATTTCTTTAATTTTCATTTGAGCTTCCCTTTCTATCTTCTGTGTTCTTTGAAGACTCACACATAAACCATAAAAAGTGTGTTGGCCTTACCTCTTGTATTTTTTTCCTACTACAATTTATACTTTTTTCATCCATCCTCAATCTTTCATTACTACGTTATTAAAAGAAAGTGTAACCCCAGATCTCATTCAGACTTTAGGTCTAAGTCCTAAGTTCATCAAGATGAACAGGATTCTCCCATTATTTTTATGCTAGTCAGGGGCGAGGAGTGAAAAAAGGCTGGGTATCATACTTGGACATGGGTCAAATCTTCAGCAGCCAAAGATACGCCCCTAGAGGGTGTTTGCAGTTGTCTGTCATGATGAGGCTTAGTTACTATCTCTCTCTATTTTTTTTCCAATTTTTTGTTGTTTGTGTCTCGACTCCATCCCACTTGTTACTGTGATTGCAGTTCTTCTGACTAAGTGTGGATACTTAACAACAGCCTGTGCAGACTCCCTGTTCACAGTCAGTGAAGAAATAGGCACTTCTCAGAGAAACTTGTCTTATCCTTTATCTAAAACAGGTAAGATGAGGCACATTCTATAAGAGCCTGTTTCTCTCTATTGACCATATAGGGACCCCTATATAGCTTAGCTACAAGCTCAGCTATAGGCATCTGGTTAAGCGAGGCAAATCCTGATCTGTCATTCTGAAAGTATTATCTCTTAGGGAGCACACAATCTACTCAAAGTTGAGCTCAGTCAAACTCATTGAAGAGGGAACATTACTTCTTTGTTCCAAGATGGGCAAGTTACAATGACCTTTTACTTGACAGAGTTGACCGTGTTTTGCTGTCCTCTAGTTGCCTATAGTAATTTCAGGATTGCTTCTTCTAACTACAGATGTCTCTAAATATTCAGATTCACCTTTTTTTACATTTATTGAGCAGAAAAATCTTTTGCCTTTATTTCTCTTTCCCCACAGATATTAATAGATCCTGAAACTTTGATACAGGCTACGAGTTAATGAACGAACAGTATATTTCCTCTTTAAAGTATGCTAATAAGACATGGTTACATGAAGCAGATGTAGACACATTAACAACTCTCCATGGCAGAACGGGAAATCCACTGTCTTGTTTCTCTTTCACCAGTTCTGGCCACAAATGTCTGTTGCTTACCTTGCACGTGAGCATAGCCAGCTCACTAAAATGTCAGCAAACTAGCTCAGGAAAACCAGGAGCAGTTTAACTCATTAAATCTTTAATCTTGAGATCATATGGATGCTGTATCCTGGACAGTGAGGCAGGGTGGGGAAACTGCATTCCTGAGGGTGGGATGGAATGAACGGAATCAAAAGCAAGAGGAACAGGGGAAAAAGTGAGGAAGCAAGACCTCTCCTTTTCAGCACTAGCAAGCTGCTCATTTGTTCCACTCATAAAGTGAACTATTATCTCCAGATTTAATACAGCTGCTCTTCACTAAATAGAATAATTGAAGTTCATTTTGCCATAATTTGCAGTTCCTTATTCTGCTGTCAGGATGCATACCTGTGTCTTAGCCCACCTGAGTTCTTATTTCAGATGTGATTTATGAGATTCTATATTCATTCTAAATGACTACATTTACATACCCTGTTTTTAGGTAAATTAATTCTAATTATGTCTTAAGATTAAAGGACACTGACAAGATATACCTGGAATAATAATATTTATGTTAATATTGAGCTTTATCAATGGCGTGAATTTAATTCAGGAGTTTTCAATTATGTCAACATAGTGATAAATTAACTATTTAAGAATTACCTCATGCGTTTGCTTTTGTTCACTTCTTAGTAAATTTTACTGTAAACTGGCTAAAGACTCTTATGAGAAATGAATGAATAGATGTGGAACTACACACAAAATCTAACTATCCCTAGTAAGTTTAAA
This sequence comes from Pygoscelis adeliae, assembly GCF_000699105.1. Taxonomy (NCBI): domain Eukaryota; kingdom Metazoa; phylum Chordata; class Aves; order Sphenisciformes; family Spheniscidae; genus Pygoscelis; species Pygoscelis adeliae. The sequence continues at coordinate 1,574,110 of NW_008824282.1, read as the reverse complement.
AAGAGTTCAAGGAAAATATAATTTTTTCCTATTGAATAAAGCATAATATATGGTGATATTATTCTACATACAGAATTTTTAGGTCTAAGGTAAAATCATTATGCCTTAAGTTGCTGCAGTTACAAGGACTTCTTAATCTCTTCCTGAAGTATTTCTAAAAATTCTTATTGAAATATTACAAAATTGTGAAGATTACAGAAACACAAGAGAACCATTTATTATGCTTAATCATCATCTAGATAGGCTTATAGTATTTTGCTGAGCACAGTATTTTAATTTATTCTCAGGTATTTCTTTCCAAATTATTTGGTCCCAATGATGCCAGCTTTTTATGTGTTTTATGGATAGGTAGGAGATTTCAGATTCCGAGCTGATGATTAAAATTACAAAAACTGTAAGAGATAACTAAAAATTGATGGAAACATTTTTCCTGTGATTATGATGACTTATAGTGCATTTTCTTTCTGAAAGCATATGATTGTAAAACTGTTTCCATTGCTTTTTTGGAGGATTTTTATGTTTGCATATTAAACTCTGTAAATGTCAACAAAGAAATATTTCTGATCACAACCATGGTAAAATAAAAACAGTTCTTTCCCACACACTGCTCAGTTGACATGGAAAATTCCTTCCTCAATGGAATCCTTAAATGCGAAGGTATTCTTTTATATACTAGTCCAGCTGTTTCTTCTTTGGCATGACTTCAGTAGGTTAACAGTAATTCAGAAATGTTTGTTTCCATTGCAAAGAAATACTTTTTTCTACATTTGGTAGACAATACAGGATTTGCATTTGGTGCTATGTCTGCGTATAAGCTTTTGGTTGAGCAAGCTTTTGTAGTGCGTCTGATTTGCTTGAAGTTGTACATTTGTAATTTCTAACTCCAGTTTCACTGCTGTGGTAGCAAAATAGAGAATACTATGAAGTCAGGTAACAGTGACCACATGTAATAAAATATTTCTACAGAATTACCTTCAGGTATCAAAGAAGACATATATGTCTTTTATTTCTGGTATTATCTCTGGGCCCTATTGATGGTCATAGACATTGTAAAAAACACACTGTTTTTGCGCAGTTATAAATTTTTAGACTACCTGAGGCTTTGGTCTGAGAAAAGAAAAAAATAATGTTGTACATTTTGCTATAGCCTTTTACACTGTAATTTCTGGATTGTAGTAGTGGTAGTGGCCTTGCTCTGTGACTCAAACAGGAAATTTGGCTGCAATGATACTAGTGAGTTAGAGCTGGTTCAAATTGATTCCACGTCTTATCTACCCAGAAACTGCACGCATGTTACTTAATTCATGGAAAACATATTTATTATAGCTAGTTGTGACAGAAACATGATGATTCGGTTAAGCAGAACAAAAAAAATAGGGAGGGCAGGGGGCAGGGGGGAGGATTGATTTTTTTTCTTTTTTTCTGAGGATAAGTACACTTCGTTTTTAAAATTAAACAACATACAGCATTTAAAGAGATACATGGATACAGTGTTAATTTATTTGCATAATCAGAGAGATATACAAGAGTATCAAAGAGGTGGTTGAAATCTGCTGTGACAGGATATATT
>NW_008824282.1:1568501-1572492 GCF_000699105.1 Pygoscelis adeliae | reverse complement strand
GAGACTGTATTTATAAATGCAGAGAAGAGATTTTCCACTCTATTTCTCTCATCGTGGATTGCAGGGCTATTGTGCATCCAACAGCTAAAATGATTGGTGGAAGCAGGTATTTGAACATCACATCCTCCCAGCCTTTTCTGTCCCTGAGATTTTTCCATCCTGAGGCCTGCTTTTTTGCTCTTAGTCCTTTCTTCTGTACTCATAGTTTTGATGGTCTCATACTTTAGGCTCATGGTCTGGCTGATTAATTGGGATATACTGTTATACTCCTATTAGCTGTACCAGTCATTTGATCCTGCCTGCTCAAACGTTGAAAAGAACTCAACAGAAGTTCCTGTTTTGACAGAGGTTTTAGAAAACCTGGCCAAGCTGCACCTTACCTGTCTGCATAGGAATGCTGAAACAGAAAAATATGACAAGACTTAAAATGAAATTGATATACAGTAGCCCAGGGGCCTCTGCCACAAGCTTTTCCCTGCAAAAGCACATTCTCTGCAAAACAGGCTTTCCAGAAAACACTGTCCTGTCTTCATCTTGTTGCTGGCATGAAAAATGAAGGTGCCCGAAAAGCTTACCCATTAGAGCTGCTGACTGTCTGTCATGCATAGCAGCTATGCTGGCTGGCAATTCCTGTGATTTGGACACTGCTTGCAAGGCGTGAGATTGCCCAGTGGACTCAAATAACAGAAGTTGTAAGGGAGGGTAAATAGCAGCAGAAGAGGAAAAGAAGCAAGCTTGAAAAGTCTTCAGTGCACAGTCTGGCACATAGAGGGTATACATATTCTTACAAAGTTGTGCTCAGAGAAGTTCATCATATGGAAAGTTAAGTAGATAGGAAGGGACTCTGAGTTTAAGCAAAACTCAGGAGTTCAACATTTAATTTTCATTAAATAATTTCATGATTGATTGGAATTAAAATCCAAGCTCCTGTGTGTGTTGATGAGAAGATGATTGCATGTATCATGTTGCTCTTGAGATATTATCAGTAACGGCTAATGGCTTTTTAATGTCTGAGAAAGGTTGGATGATAGTAGCTGTCTTTTTTTTAAGTATCAAGATCATAACTGAATTTCCTTTTTCAAAAAAGCATTTCATCTAATCAAGTGTGAATGAAAACTGTTATGTACAGAAAGTTCTGAAGTAAGAATTCATGTAAATTGGTGTTTCTGGGTCATTCCTTCCTAGGCAAAGTGAGTTATTTTTGAAGGACGTAGCATATTAACGATACAGAATTGCTTTATAGGCCCCATTAAATACAGCTTTTGAGATCAGTAAGAGCTGGAAGGTCACAGTCTTTTAATCCAAAAAGCTTATTTTGGTTCACTCAACCTTTGAACCCACCCATGGATGTCAAATCCATTGTCCAAACTGTCACTCTGGGGATTGGGTAGTTGAGCAGCCACTGACCTAATGACTGTCCGTAACATAATGGACAAAGTTTACTGGCTGCATATGTAACTATGCAAAACTCACCAGTGATGTATAATCCCTGTTAATGAGATCATACATCTGTTCTCTAAATGTCCTGGGAGTCTAGAGAACTTGGAAATGATGTAACTCAGAAGTACTCAGCTTTTCTTCATTCTGAGTATTCACAGGTTGGTTTTTCTAGTCACTTTCTGTAATTTTCCCAGTTCCTTGTTTGTCATGTTTTCACTTAATTAAGCAGTTATTTTACTTCTCTGAGCTCTTATGCTATTTTCTTTATCTCCTTCAATCTTTTTTAAGAAGACATAAATCCCTGTGGCAGCTACTCATTGTCTTGTTACATTTTGGGTTCAGTTTAGGTTACTTTTACTAACTGCCAGCTGCTTGGCCTGCAACAGGCCAGGTGGCAAAATCAGCTTTTGCTTCGGACTAAATTATCTATAATTAATTGTCTCTTAGTGACCATTGTTCACTAAGGTAGAAACTGTCACCTAACTTCCTCCAATTTCCATATTCATATACAATTAATTTCTTGGTTTTGTTACTCTTTTTCTTTTGATAGTGCCATATAATTAATGTGCGTGATTATTCTTATTTTGGCTATATTAAGGTATTCAAATTTTATGGACAATTGAACACCCAAGTAAAAGTATAAAAATAGACTACAAATCAGGAAAGTACAATGAATAGCCAAAATCAAAACTTCCCTTTTTATTTCTTTATTTGGCATTTGGGTTGAATGTATCTCAGTATCTTGGATTTATAGTCTTTCTATATGCTTTTCTATTTCAACAAGCTAAAACAGTTAAGATTTCTAATACACAATCTGGATTAGACTCTGCATTAGTAATTTTAAAGGCATTTTTCTATTTCTGTGTTTTCCAGCTGAAATAAGTTACTTTAATAAAACTGTAAATCAGTTTCAGGCAACTATTAGTATTCTGTTTGAACTGGGGGGGGGGAGTGTTTATTCAAACAAAGATGGCTTTATTGAAAGTTTTGACTCCACTGAGAAAGACTTTAACCTTTTAAGTAATCTTATTGAAGCCAATGCTCTCTGGTGTTTATCTTCATTAGTTAACACGTGTTACATCACACGTTGTCTAGCATACATCAGCTAACACGTGGGGTTGGAATTCTTTAAAAATCACCAGCTCTTCTAATGTCAAAAGGCAAACAAAATTTCTTTCAATTCCCTGACTTTCATTGCCTTGTCTCATGTTATACCATCATTTCCAAGTGTCATTTGAGATTGCCTGTGATTTTACCTTTAACATTAAGCCAGAAGAAAAGAAATTCTGAATTTCTCAATAAATCATAAAGAGCCAAACCAAAATCCAATCCCAAATATTTGCCCTTTACAAAATATCATAAAATTCAGCTCTTAGAGACACACGATGTAGGTAAAGAAGTCCAGACACCAATTATATCAACACTGTTAATAGGCTGACCAACACTTTTGCATATATTAAACATTTAGCATTTGCCACAGCCATTCCTGTTGTTTTATTTAATATCCTAACAGGGTGCATACTTAATAAGTAGGCTATTCAGGAAAGTAATCAGATTTTCTTTAAATAAATTTAAATAATCAAGTCTTTCCTAGAACATTGTTCTGGTGCTTGGAATGATTTTAAAGGAAGCTGAGGATGGCTCAGTTCCTTTTAACGTTTTGCCCACTTTACTACTGAAAAGTGCTTGTTTATAATCTCTGTGTTATATGACTAAAATTAGATGGGATTAATCAGAGTCTTGCTTTTCTTTATCCAATGAACAGTGTGGTATGTTTGTCAGACACAAAGAATTTTTAGGGAGTAATAAGGATGTAGTAGTAATAGATTAGGCGGACAATGATCCTTAAATTGTAAATGAGATCAGAAGTACTGTGATGCAAAGTTTTTCTTATGATGATACACGTGTATGCATGTTTGCATGCATACTGTATTCACTGTGTGCATCTTGAGCAGTGCACAGCTCATTCTGTAGTCAGATTATTAGTTCAATCCTATTAGAGTGCTTTATACTCTGAGGGTATTCCCTTAATCCCACTCCTTTAGCATGCAGAAAATATGGCAAATAGCAGTAATTAACATTAGGCTCAAGAAATAGTCCCTTCCTCTTCATCCCCACCTCTGCAGCTTTAGAATTGAAGAGACTTTGCCTGAGCTTACGGGGGGTGGGGTGGGGGAACCAAACCAAACACCAACACTCTTAAAATTCACACACTTTTCTCTGCTGCCCTCTTAATTTTTTAGCTCCATTTTACCAAATAACCGTTTGGACAGCTAAGAAGGTTACATTGCTGAAATATGTAAAACAACAGGCAATAAAGTATCATGTCTTATAGATTATCGTACTTTATTAGCATATGCAGCTTTGATGTTGTATAAACCACCTACTGTTTACTAGTCATAATATACACTTACAAAAGTGAAATACTTGTTTATTCTTAGAATCATAGAATAGTTTGGGTTAGAAGGGACCTCTAAAAGTCATCTAGTCCAACCCCCCTGCCGTGGGCAGGGACATCTTCAACTAGATCGGGTTGCTCAGAGCCCCGTCC
>NW_008824282.1:1549816-1568041 GCF_000699105.1 Pygoscelis adeliae | reverse complement strand
CACATTGCTGGCTCATGTCCAGCTTTTCATCCACCAGTACCCCCAAGTCCTTCTCGGCAGGGCTGCTCTCAATCCCTTCATCCCCCAGCCTGTATTGATACCTGGGGTTGCCCCGACCCAGGTGCAGGACCTTGCACTTGGCCTTGCTGGACCTCATGAGGTTCACACGGGTCCACTTCTCCAGCTTGTCCAGGTCCCTCTGGATGGCATCCTGTCCCTCAGGCATGTCGACTGTACCCCTCAGCTTGGTGTTGGTGTTGGTCTGCAAACTTGCTGAGGGTGCCCTTGATCCCACTGTCTATGTCATTGATGAAGGTATTAAACAGTACTGGTCCCAATACGGACCCCTGAGGGACACCACTCACCACTGATCTCCATCTGGACATTGAGCCATTGACCACTACCCTCTGGATGCGACCATCCAAACAATTTCTCATCCCCCAAAACAGTCCACCCATCAAATCCATACCTCTCCAGTTTAGAGAGAAGGATGTTATGGGGGACTGTGTCAAAGGCCTTGCAGAAGTCTAGAGAGATGACATCTGTAGCTCTTCCCTTGTCCACTGATGTAGTCACTCCATCATGGAAGGACGCTAGATTGCTCAGACAGGGCTTGCCCTTTGTGAAGCCATGCTGGCTTCTTTCTTATATATACTTTAAGTATATATAAGAAAGAAGTATAAGTAATATAAGTATCAGTATAAGTATATATAAGTATCAGTAGGCTTCCTATGCATATTAAAAAGTTTCAGCATTACTTTCTGCCAGGCAGTCATTATGGCTGCATCTTTTTTAGTAAATTAAATGTACCTAGTTGGCTTGGAGGCCAACTGACATGAAATACTCTATGTCCATACTTATAAATCGTCTTGCCCTCCAAAACACTGTGGTTGCATCCAGACCACCTACTGGGACTGGTCCCTTGTGCAAGCTGAAGATTTGTGTCCAGATCTGCTGTTGTTTGGGAGAGTAATAGATGACGTGGACCAAATCTGTGTCAGGGACCATTCCAACAATTAACAGTATAGGCAATCAGGTTCCAATGCCCAGGAATGTTTCTAGATAGTTTGATTTACAAGCATGGAGGTTACTACTACTACCTGTAGTAGTTTCAGACTAAAGTTCTAGTGACCTTGTTAGCATCTGAGTAATATGTAATGTGGTTTTAAGTCACACTGATGTGCACTTTTTGAACATTGTTGCCCTCTCTGTCGAATTCTACAATAACTTCAGGTTCTGAAGAAAAAAGCAATTCATATATTCCGTTTGCTACCTTCAACATGAATCAGATTGACTACTTTTATTGGCACATTTAGAAAACAAATATGGCACTTAATTTTTTTTGTGTATGTTCTTTTACATTTTAATGGGTGTGAATGATTTTGCCTATCCATGATGTTTTCTATATTGTGAAATGTTTTGTTTTCATCATCATCTTGGTAGTTGAGCCATCACAATCTCTGCTGAATCTTGACTGAGAAACAAAATAAGACCTCTGAGTTTTGGCAGTACTTATTTTAGAAGATTTGTACATTAACTAAGTGAATATTAAGCAATGTTACAACTAATACCAATCAGCATGTAGTGACAGATATATATCTATCAGCTTACAGGGAATATTCCTGTAAAATAATTCAGTTCTAGGCCAGTCATTTTGGCAGATCTGTATTGGAAAATAACTACAACTTTAAAAATAATAATTTTTACTGTTCAAGAGCTGCAGGATTCCATCACAGCATTGACAAACACTCTAAAAACATGAAAGTGTAATTTATTGATGTAGTTTATGAATTGTTTTAGACATGCAGAGACAGAAATCTCTGTGCTGAAGAGTTAATGCTGAAAGCAGGCAACATACAGTTAACTGAGAGGTTAACTGAAAGATAACAGATCATAATTCTTTCCTTTTCATGTTTTTGCTATTCTAGCTGTTTCTTGCTTATGGCTTTGAAACTATTTTTTTATTTAGGGAAACTCTCCTCCAACTGTATACATTGTTATACATACATAATGTGCTTTTATGTTTCTTTTCCACTAAAAGTATTTTAAAACCATCTGGATTTTGCTGCATTACTCAGGCCTGCTCTTTTACCACAATGGAGACTTCTTGAGTTGTCTCTGATCCTTACCTTCTTTGCTCTTTTGCATTTAGACACTTTCTCTTCAGCACCTACACCACTGCATTTTAATTTTAATTTGAATTTATTTTTCTTTCATCCGGGGCTGCAGCCTCTGTCTCACAGCTTTCCATTACAGGGCATTTCCATTAGAGAGCTTCAGGGCATGAGAATGTTCTATCAATCACAAGCTGCTGGAAGCTTTCAGTAAGTTGGATTTTGAATGAACACAATTCATTAGTTCTTGCATGTTGAGGCTGCTTTCCCGCCTCTTCAGAAAGCGTGTTTATATCTGTTGGTGCATTCCAAACTAATGTGCTCCTGTTTCACTGTTGTTCACGTGTAAAATTCTTGTTTCCTAAGAATGCTCTTCTAATTTACTCATCAGATCATTTCCTCCAAATGTATATAGCTGATGATTGCATTGTTTCCAGTGTCCAAGCAAACACCACCTCCTTTTTATCCCCCTGTCCTTCACAAAGAAGCTACATTGTTTTATTGTAATACATATTAATTTTTCTACTGATTCTCTCCTCTATCAATTCATAACAGGCTGATTGTACTTTCTGTACTGACTATATGAATAGATACAGGAGAGGCTCGGTGATGTTTGCTTGGACACTTTGTCTGGAGCCTGTAATACAGTGGCAGATAAACGTACTGAAATTTCTGGATAGTTTTTCAAGGGGACAAGAACGTAGACAATTATCATGGTGAGGGCCTAGTAAACACAATTAACCTAGAAAGATTAAGAGAACAAAGCTTCTAATGAGCAACTAGTAGAATCACCTACCATCAATAGTGATAGTGAAGGATTTTGACTACTCAGATATCTTTTGATGAAAGGAATACAGCAAAATAACACCATCAGATTCCAAATTAGCAGACTTCAGCTCTGAAAATTAATATGTAATACTTCACAGGAGGTAAGTCTAAGAAAAGACTAAAGGAAAACAGGTATCACCCTAAATACAGTATACTATTATACTAACTACACATTCCTCCAATGCAGAAGGTATACAGTGTAGAGGGCGACACCCCAAATAAATCGTAAATTCTTCTTTGACCTCGAATATAAGAAGTAAGCACAAAAAAAGCAGAAGCTCTGTCAAATGACAACAGAGGAGTAGAAGAGAATTGTATAAACCAGGGACAAACTCAGACAAATCCAGAACACTTGGAGCACTCAAAATAAAGCAAACCACTGATTAATTAGACAAAAGTTAGTGGCTGTGTCTATACCAGTATACAGAATGACCCAGGGACAATTCTGTAGCCCCAAGAACATGTGGCGCCACACATCCCATACCCATATTGTTAAACTCTCATTTCCTCCAAAACAGTATGGCCTTGTCCCATACTGCCTGTAGGGAACAGTAAATGGTCCATGCTACTTCCCAAATGCTCCTGTGCACCCTCTGGAAGAGTGCTGATTTGAACAGACTAAAACTGCACCAGGATTGTGCTAACTGTTAAATAGTATGGACAGATGCATATTAGTGCTTGAGCTTGTGCCATGACATTATTTTGTTTACTATAGTAAATATTGCTGGTAAGTCCTTTACACATTTTACTGTACTATATATTTCTTTTCCTTACGGAGATCCTTACACGCCCTGCCTATCCTTTCCCTCAAGGGACCAGTTTAATACAGCACATTTATCTTCCTGGGTTTAGTCCCTGTCTAAAGCCTTTGAATAGGAATGAATCTTCCTCGATGTATTAACAGCATAGGCTCTTGGTTTTCTTACAATTCAAGATTATCAGCTTTCCTAAGCAGGAGACATGAAATGAGATGTAACTAAAGAGGGACAATTTGGCAAATGTGAAATATCTCTCTGGTACAGGAAGAGAAGTAAGAAAAAGACCAAGAGAATTTTAGTTCTCTAAAAGGTGGAAAGGCCAAAGATTTTGATTAGCTTTCATTGAAGAAGTCAGTCTTGATGAGCTACTGAATGCAGTTAATACCAAAAGGGAGAGCTAGTGGAATCTGTTTAATTTTGAAGGAGAGAAATAGAACAATACAATCAAACTACTTACCTATAAACATCAAGAGGGGAACAAGCAGATGAGTAACTTAACAGCTTTGTCATGAACAAATGATGTCATGGAATCGTAGAATCATAGAATCATTAAGGTTGGAAAAGACCTCTAAGATCATCGAGTCCAACTGTCAACCCAACACCACCATGCCCACTAAACCATGTCCCTAAGCGCCACATCTACCCGTCTTTTAAATACGTCCAGGGATGGGGACTCAACCACTTCCCTGGGCATCCTCTTCCAATATTTAACCACGCTTTCAGTTTTCCTCACATCAAAGCAGTTTGATCTCTTTCTCTGAAAGCATAGCAGACCTCAAAGATAGAGAAACAGTAAATATTAGATATCTTGATTTTAATAAGGTTTCAATGCTCTATCACATGCCATTCTTATAAGCTAGCAGGGAAACATGGTCAAGATGAATTTATGTTAGGATGAAAACAAAACTAGTTGGAAAATCAAACCAGAGGTAGTTATCAATGGTTCAGCATCAAAAGTCCCTATCAAGTGGAGTTCAATAAGTGTCTGTCCTGTATCCAGTCTGAGTCAGGATTTTTATTAACAACCTTAAACAATGACTTAATAAGTAAACAAATGAAATTGATGTGGTGGAGCTGCAATGGCAGACAATCCAAAATAGCCTTTAAAAATTGAAATCATGTTATGAAAAAGTAGGAGACAACACAACAAGAAAGGATGGAAACCTATGAATTTAGGTAGGAAAAAATAACTACACAGCAATAGGATGGGGAACAACTAAATAATAATTCTGCAAAAATAAAAGGATCCGTAGAATACAGCAGATCACAAGCTGAGCAAGAGTTAAGCCTGTTGAATACTGTTTGATGTGTTTCAGTTCAAGTATCTGAATATGAAATTTATTTGCACATTGAAATCATGCTTTGTTTGCAAAAGGAAGACTTTCTGTTTTGCCATATGTTTCAGTTATTCTTTGCAGATAATCATAATTTATCTGAGTTAGACATATGGCTACTTCCTGGTTTACTCATTCATGAGAAGGGCAAGTATTATGTAGGATATAAAGAGTATAGTTTGTAAGATGTGTATTTTTTCTTCTACTCTTCAGCAATGGTAATGACTAAATTGAAGTTCTTAATTCATTTTTGGGGTGTTTTGCTTCAAGAAGAGGTAGAATAATTTCAGAGAATCTAAGAGCAGAAAGCTTTCTCAGAAATCCAGAGAAATCTATGACAAGGGAAAAACTTGAAATCTTTGATCTTGAGAAGATAACATAGGAGGACGAGAGTAGTAGAGGGATATGATAACAATTTTCAAATACTTAAAAGCCACTGCAAAAAGAAACGGGTTAACCTGTTCTCTGTCTGTGGTACACAGAGCAAACAGTAATTGTTCCAAATCATAGAACAGGTGATTTAGGTGAGAGATTAGGAAAACTTTCATGTAAGACTTTAGGAGAGGTTATGGAGAAGGCAGATTTTTTTTTAAGATTTCTAGGTTTCATGGCAGATTGTGGAAATACATCACTGAATCATTAAGAGTAGGTTACAAAAATGTCTTTCAGGAATGGGAAAGCACTTTGGTATTGGAGACAGAGCAGATGCTGTCTTAGGGCTGTTTCTGACCCTATTTTGCAGTGATTTTTAGCATAAAGTTCCACATTCAGCAGCAGCACTGGCATGAGACCTTTCTATTTTTCAATATTTGAAGGTATATAGTGTTTTCATTCAGTCTTCATTTCTCTACATTAAATTACACTTTCTTTAGTTATCCTTCATAGATTAAGAAAAGCCCCTGATTTTTCCCTGCTCATTTCAAGTCAGGGTGCATTGCTTGTCTTTTGTTTTGACACAATTGACTGTGGAGCGAGACTGTGAACTGAATCGAGCAACTAACAAACTCTCATTTTGTGGAAGGTTTGATCAAATTTGCAAGTTGTTTTCAGATGGACCAGTTCCTAGATCCAGTTCACAATAGATCCCGCAAAATAAATAAGCAGATGTAACTAAAGAGGCATCAGAGGGGAGGAAACAAGCAGTGTAGGTTGTGATGAAAGGCATTAAAATGAGCACTGTCAACATGAAAATGTACATGGATCGGTGGGGTCAGGGTTATACCCCTGTCTTCCCAAGCCATGTAAAATATTCTGTCTATACGTTTCCATATACTAGTTATCAAGCATCTGTCATTGCTTTTCTGAGAATGTATAGGTTAATTTTTTACCTTAAGGATGTCGCAAACATCAATAACTTTGAGCCACACAATAATAATGGGATTGAAATTCCAGCTGTGGGCAACTCTGGACAATTAGCTGCTAGTATTTTTTTCATAGACTAGACTAGACTAGACTAGACTAGTTCAGTTGGAAGGGACCTACAACGATCATCTAGTCCAACTGCCTGACCAATTCAGGGCTGACCAAGTTAAAGTGTGTTATTAAGGGCACTGACCAAATGCCTCTTAAGCACTGACAGACTTGGGGCATCGACCACCTCTCTAGGAAACCTGTTACAGAGTTTGACCACCCTCTCAGTAAAGAAATGCTTCCGAATGTCCAGTCTAAACCTCCCCTGGCGCAGCTTTGAACCATTCCCATGCATCCTGTCACTGGATCCCCGGGAGAAAAGCTCAGCACCTCCCTCTCCACGTCCCCTCCTCAGGAAGCTGCAGAGAGCAATGAGGTCGCCCCTCAGCCTCCTTTTCTCCAAGTTAGACAAGCCCACAGTCCTCAGCCGCTCCTCACAGGACATGCCTTCCCGCCCTTTCACCAGCTTTGTTGCCCTCCTCTGGAGGCATTCAAGGACCTTCACGTCCTTCTTAAATTGCGGGGCCCGGAACTGCACCCAGCACTCAAGGTGAGGCCGCACCAACGCTGAATACAGCGGGACAATCACCTCTTTTGACTGGCTGGGTATGCTGTGCTTGATGCACCCCAGGATGCAGTTTGCCCTCTTGGCTGCCGGGGCCCACTGCTGACTCACACTGAGCCTGCTGTCAACCAGCACCCCCAGATCCCTTTCTGCAGGGCTGCTCTCCAGCCACTCCTCTCCCAATCTATACTCGTGCCCGGCATTACTCCGTCCCAGGTACAAAATCTGGCATTTGTTCTTGTAAAATTTCATTCCATTGATGATTGCCCTATGCTCCAATCTATCTAGATTTCTCTGTCTTTATAAAGAAATGCATCTCTGCTTCCTGATTTCTTCAGCAGCCGTTTACTTCAGCTGTCCTTCCTCTGCCTGAGAATAATTTTTTATGTTTGAAAGAAGTAGAATATATTTACATAATCACCTTAAGTGTTAGAATATTGTTACAAGTAATCGTCACTTTGTTAAAATACCAGCCAAGGAATCGTCATCTGTCTAACTCAGATGAACTACACTTATCTGCTAAAAGTAACTGGTGCATATGGGGGGTGGGGGAAAGAAAAGCAACCTATACTTACTGAATCTAAAGCATGTTTTTATAACAGAAATGTAATCTTGATTCAGATGTTTGAGATAAAACACTCCAAACAGTATTGAAGACCTTGGTCTTTTTTACCATTTCAAAGCTACAGCCTTGCGAAGACAATGCAGATATATAGCATAGATCAAGTGTGATCAATCATACTGATGTTTTAGTTGGCATGAAACTACACCTAGTAAAACAGAACCGTACTACATTATATTGATCGTAGATAAGGATATAACATGCATGAGGAGATTGACTAGATCTATATCTTGTTCCTTCATATTTTGAGCAACATGAGTTGTTACAGCGTGATTCACATCTTGTATTATACTTATGGCATATTATTATTGTAATTAAATAAACATTTTGTAATCAAACTGATGGATCATATTTTTAAACCTTGCTCACAGATGCTGCAATATTTCTATGTTTTTAATCCCAAAGTACTGTGGTACCATCAGCTACTTTTGCAATTCTGATTAATAACTAGACAATATTTCTCCTCTTAAAATCATTTTCAGTAGCAGATTAATTTGTTCAGTTATATTCATTAGAGAATTTCAGAAATACACATAATTCCTAAATGTAGCAAATGGTTTTGTTTTAAAATGGCAAATTTATTAATCCCAACTTTCTTTTTTATTAAGTTATAGCCAAACCTAGAGCTGTAGATAATGTTTGAGAGCCAGAACTTGTGGTAGAGCTGCTAGAAAAACTGAATCTTTAGAAATTAACCAAAGGAGAAAATCATACAAAGTCCAATGAAGAGAAGAGTCCTAAAAAGCAATGGGATAAGAATAGAGTTGAATATTGAGAAAGGTAAAAAAACCATATTGCCAAAGAAGGAGATATCAGAGCAAAATAATCAGACAAGAAACAGTCAGAAATTGGAACATTCACCATGGAAATGAAAGAAATTGCTTAAGTATACTGCAAAATGAGACTTGACAGCAGCAAAGGTATTTAGGTGGAATAAGGGAAGTCATCATTGGAACTGGCCAGTAAAGGATAGCAAACATCAAAACTGCAAGCATCATCCTGAGCTCAAGTTAACAGGCCATGCAGAGAAGTGGGGCCTCTTAAACCCAGTGTCACACTGATGTCACTACACTACTTTCTGCTCATGTGTGGTCCAACCACTTTCTAGGTCAGCTGGACATGTGACGGGCAGCATGTAGTATTGTAGACATGCTCTTTGCTTGGCTGTTTGACTGTATGAAAGAAAACTACTTTGCTTTAATGATACTGCTTCTCTTCCACACTTGGGTTCTATGCTGTTTCTCTTCTTTACTTGGGTTCTTTAACTAAAAGGGCCATTGGCCCAAGTGGCTTACCAGCATCTTCTTTGAAACCACTTAAAGCTGTTGTTCTTTACAAAAATGAGAATTTTGGCAGCTCATCTCTTTAAAGAATGGAAAAGTACATCTCTGTAATTTCATTTCCCTGCTAAAGCTTTTCAGAAAGGATTCTCAGTTACATACAGCTATATACCTTATCTTAGAGGTTACCTATTTTCTTTTACAGCTTTAAAATTTCATGTCTTAAAACCTACTTTTCCTTATAGGTCTTTTCTATAATAGTTTTGTGGAAAGATACTGTACCAGTATTTGAATGAGAGCTCCCACCAATTTTTTTCCTTGCAGAGAGCTGAAGGACCAGATAGGCTATTACTTTGTTTTCATGTTTACACAGAAGCTTTCTTTCATAACTGCAACTAAAGAAAGTTGACAGTTACTTAAAGGAACAATATGAAGAGCACCCACACAAATTACTCTCTAGCAAAAGAAAGAGAGGCGATTCAATAGAAGACAAACTTGGTGAAATCATGAGTTCTTCAGTGATGGAGGAACCTGAAGACTGACCCAAGAAACGGAGTCACATATAAGGTGGAAACTAGGTCAGATTACAAAGGCTGAATAGAAAATTAATAGCATATGCATGCAGATGTCAAACTCAACATGTCAAGGTGCAGAATGATATACAACTAGTCTTTATTTTCTCTGCTTCATTGTCTAAAAAGGCAATGTTATTTCACCAAGTTATTTCTATTAACATGGATCCTATTTTTAAAAGTTGGGGGTTTGGTTTGAAAACTACATGGGATGCATTAGAAGTGTGTAATAATTCTCAGCTAGTACATGTCAAGGAAAGTCAAATTGTGAGGCTAACATCCTGAGGGAAAAAATTGTTCTTCTTGGTTTTTTAAAGTATTTCCCAGTTAGTATGATCTGATGTGTTTCACATGTAAGTATTTTTATCGTAATAAAAATTAAACAGTATTAAACAGAATCCATGTAGAACAAAGGCTCTACATGGAACCTTCTAAATGATTCTAAATGATTGACTGAAGAACAGTCAAATACTTACTTTAGACAACCTATGCAGGAAATGAAAAAACAATGAGTGGAATTCATGGGAGAAAATACAACTTTTATCAAAATTTCCAATAGACATTCTACATTCTTGTTAGAAAAAAAAATTATTGTATCTTAAAAAGCATATACAGAAGAAGGGAGAAAGACAGTGAAAAAACTATATGTCTTTGTACAGTTTTTAATATCTAGAACAATGTACCCTCTAGCACTTTGCTTGAGAGATACTGCAATCTAGTCTATTAGCAGGAAAATGAACTAATATTTTCCAAGGCATTATTTCTGTAAGGCATTTTAAATAGATGACTACTGAGAATGAATTAATTTATTTAATTCATAAATGATGAATGAGAGCAGTTCTTCTAGATACTTAAAAATGCAGATTTTCTGTGGATTGCTCTTCATTTGCATATTATGCTTGTAAAGGCAGACTTACAAATTGACATAGACATGTAAATACTTTGCTATGCCTATGAATCGGGTACACAGATATGTAGAATATCTTAAGTATTGGGTGCGATAATTTAAGATAAACAATTGCAACTCTAATTGTCTGCATCACAGTAAAAGGCAGGCTTTTTCAAGAACAGTGGGAAAAACTGTCTTCAAAATTGCTTGGAAATGTAGAACCTCTATTACTAGGTGCTTTGAGAACAGGTTAGAGAAATATTTTTTATAAATGACTTTGGTACACTTGATTATACCTTAGAACTGAAGAGTGGTTTAAAGGGACTGCAGAATGTCAACTGTGCTCTGTGCTTAATTGTGTAAACTCGAAAACTTTACCCTCTTCCATAGGTTGTTTTTTTGCTCTAAAAAGCAAGAAACAAACTGAGTATTCTCCAGAAGCTTGGTAGCTCCTAAATTCCTCCCACAGGATGATTTGGCCTATACCTTAGATCTTCCATTTCAAAAGCATCTCCTGTCTCCTGTATATGTGGATAAGAGGAGAAGGCAGCCAATTTCATACCTCAATAATTTTATTTAATCATCTCTCTGCTAATGAAGTTGTGTGTATATGTCAAATACTGTACATCTGTTGTAAAGGGTGCTGAGAACAGAATGTGTTGTAGTCTTTCAAAAATACTGTAAGACTATGAATCACGGCTTTATGCCGTGATTGGTAACAAAGGAGCAAACCTATCACAAAACCACATTCATGTCTTTTTCTCCATTTAATTATTTATGCATATCCGCAAACTAATAATAACAAAGGGATTTGCTAAGAAACCAGTATTTTAATTTTCTACAACTAAAGCACCTTCTGCAGCAAATAAGCTTTTCACAAGGAATCTAGCTTATCTTTGTAAGAAAGCTTCTGACTGCACATAATGAAAGATTACGTAGAACTGGAAAAGCAACATAACCCACCACAGACAGGCATTGAAGAGTGAAACTTGAGGTGCCAAACTATATTTCAAAATGAGAGTGTGTCCCTACATAATTATAATTCGTTTTGTTCTGCCATTTTGACATACATAGGATGAAAATCTCTTCTCCTGTCTATGCAACAGACCTATTGAAAGGGAGACCAGGGTATTAGACTGTTAGCTTTACCATCCTGAAGTGAGAAGCTATAAAAAGAGTTTTAAAAAAAGAAACAAGAAACAAGGAAAGAATCGTTACTAAAAAATAAAAATCTTATTTTGTAACAAACTACAATTCTAGAAACATAAATTTTTTGTATGATGATAAGACACTGTTTTGAACTATTACCATAGAAATTCTATAATGTTTGTGTATATATTCTATCAGGTCTTGAGCGCCTAAACCCTCTTCAGGTCATTTGAGCTGGCCTTATATGCTGCCACTTACTGTCCCTGTGCACCTGGGAATTATTTTTCTAGCTCCTTATGCCCATTGAGAGGAATACTGTCAGCTGGATTCTTGCCTAAACTAGGACATTAGCTCCTGAAGCCCATCTAAATCCAGACAGGGAGGGTGGCCATCATCCTAATGTGTAGGTGCTTACCTTCCACACCATAATTCCCCTCAGCACATAGCTGTGCACACCCAAACATGTTTAGGAGTGTTTGTTCTGGAGAGGTGACTTTTTCTTCCGTTAGGTACATCTAATATCTATAGCTCACGTGGCATTGGTAGACAGCGTAGCATTCTTGCCCCTGTTTCCAGAGCTAGTTTTACTTTCTGGCCGGCTAGTGGTAGTCTAATGTAAATACTTCCATCAGTGACCTGGATGATTAGTACATTTACAAAAGGTAGTGAATTAGGGAGTAAGGTCAGGCTGAGAGGACAAGTGGCAGAGTTTCAACCCAGAGGATCCTTAAGAAACGTGAGGAGTGGGCCAAAAGAAGGCTCGTGTAGTTCTGCATCTGAGAAGGAGGAACCTCATGCATCAGTACAGGCTGGGAACCAGCTGCAGGGTAGCAGCCCTGTTGAAAAGGACCTGGGATTTACAATGGATGCCAGGTTGAATATGAGCCAACAGTGCACTCTCACTGTGACACACGCAACCGTACATTGTGCTATTTTAGCAGGAGGGTAGCTGCATTTGTAGTGCTGTGTTCCCCAGTACACGGAAAATGTCAACAAACTGGACTGGATTGGAGCTTATAATGCACAGGGAAAGGCTGAGGGAACAGGGTTTGTTTAGCCTGAAGAAGAGAAGGTTAATGGAAGATCTAGTTATATTCTTCAACTAAAAGGCTAGACTCTTCTAAAAAGTGTATAGCATGAGAAGGCAGTGCTCAGAAGTTGCAACAAAGGAAATTTGGATTGGACCTATGGAAAAAATACTCAGAGTGGTTCAACACTGGATTGGGTTAGCTAAAGGGGCTGTTGAAATCACCATCTTTGCAATTCTCAAAGGTGCCTCTCTCCATTGACTCATGAGAAATTAGGGACTTATCCTCTATCATTCCCCTCCTAAGGTCAGAAGGTTGATTTTAGATTTTATTTGCTAGAGAAGCCATACCTCAAATGGGTGCTTAAATTGAGCAGAGCATGTTTGGCCTTAAGGGAGTATAGCAATAATTGGATTTGAAGAAATCGCTTTTGCTGCATTTACACTTTATTTTCTGTGCACTACATTTTCTGTGATTTTGTGATGGTAGTTCCTTACTCTTTGCTAAGAATACTTCCATGAGAAACAGCATGAGTAGACAAAATTAGCATTATTTTTTCTATGTGCTTCTTAGAGTGATTCATAAATAATCTTACAAGGCTTTGTATTTTTAATGACTTTGCCCAGAATTTTTTAAGTATTTATGGAGTTTTTTTCAAATATGTAGTTCTATTGAAAAAGCCATTTATTGTTATGCAGAAAGATCAAGGCATGTACATTCAATAAAAATTCTTATTTTAGATTAAAGAAAACAATAAAATATAAAAAACAGCTGCTGTCCTTACAGATAGGCAGTCTTACTGGGATATTAAAGCTCAAGTACCAAGAAAACAAACATAATTCATATCCAAGTTCTACTTGTCAGAGTGCTTTGCGTGTAAGTTACATTGTTTATTTGCCATGTGTTTTATTTTTTATTTTGCTTTCCATGGAAGTTTTTCTGATTAGTGTGTTGTGTCCCATGAATGGCTTGAGCAAATGATGTGAACTTAAGGTTCTTCCAGTCTCCAGAATCTGTCTCTTCAGGTAGTATCATTGTAAAGTTCCATGTGCTAATTCCTTCTTTTCAGTCTGTGGTTTGTAAGACATTGTCACAGCCATTTTCACTGCTAGTTTTCTACTGTCTGCCTGTTGGTCTCTTTGCAGAATTCAGCTCTTCGTATTAATATGGAGAAAAAGGCTCAAAATCAAAGTAGGGATACCCCACTAATAAAACATTCTTCCAGTTTTGAACTACTACAGTAGAACAGCATCAGTTAAAAACATGAATTAGGCATTGTAACTATTTGTTTCTTGTTAACAAGCTATCACATTCAAAACTTGATTGAATCCTAGGAAGAAAGGAAGAAAAGTTAGTAATTGCCAAGGAGAGAGACAATTATCAGTATGGACATACTGTTTTTTCTTGCAATTATGCCCATTGGTGATAGTACACAAAGAAGGGGTGGGGGGGGAACACAAGAAGTGGCTGGAGGTGGGCCCGGCTTTGTGCTCCTGTGGGGAGGGCAGATGGTGCAAGGCAATCTGCAGCTGGGGCGAAAGGCATCTCCTTGTACCACAGGGTTAAAATGCTGCTGCCCTCATCTAGAACAGGGACTGGAAAAAATCTCAGCAGACAAGAATGTCTAAAAAGAAAAAAAAAAAGGGGGGGGGGGGGAACACAACAAAGAAAAGGATAGCTAAGTAAAGATTAATTCTTAGTAATTATGTCAGTATTAAACTCATCAGCTAGAATGCTTTTAGTATGCTTATGTGATTTCTTCTAACTTAAAAGTATGATTCTGGTCAAACAGTGAATCAGTCCCCTCATATAATCCTGAATAACAATTCAATTATTTTGGTTGAAAATAATTAAGTGGAAAATTGGATAGCCTTGATAGGAGGGAACTATTTCCAAATTTCCTATTTGCAGTCCAGCTATTTTTTTCAGTGATTTCTGAAAGATCAGGTAGTTAATGATGGCAGAGACCTCTTCCTTCAGGCTCACTGCATGGAAGAGGTTTGAGAATGTGCACGTATGAGAGGAAAAGATGCATCATACATCCAATTGTTGCCATTAAGTACTGTTAGAAGAACAGTCATACTGGGACAGATGAAAGCTCCATCTGGTTCACTCTCTCTTCTCCAACCATGACCAACAAATGCTACTTGGGAAAGAGAAAAATCTCAAGCAAACATATATTTCTGTTTTATAAAGTATCACGTTAATCATTCAAGCTAAGGCAAAACATAGCAGCATTCTTGTTAAGATAAAGAATATTCAATAGGCAATGAAATACTGCTCACCTACAACATTTTTCTACACAGTGATTATTCAGATGTTAAGTAAAACAGCAGTATGATTCTTAATGATCATATAACATAATTTTGAATAGCAGTATGTTTTTTGGAAGTGAGCATTATTTTCTATTTCATAATGGATTTAATACATTTATTGGAAATAATTCTTAAGGGAGAGTTTTCTTCTAATATGGATACATCTCATCGTGATAAATTATATCATATTATATGATATATATGGTATGACTTGGAAAACTCCTTGAAATACATATGATATGACTTGTAAAACTCCTTGAAAAGGGCAAAAGATTTTTCAGCTTTGTTGGATAGCACAGCTTTCAGGCCCAGAAGTTAGAGCAGAGACCCAAGATTGTTCTGGAGCAAGGAACACTAATACATTCAGGCACACTTCAGAAAAGATTTTTGAGTAGCCATTCTACTGCACTCAGGGTTGAATTTAAATATCACTCAGAAGGCACTGCTCTTGGCCATAGGGCTTACACTGATGGCCATCAGTAGAATGGCATGGACAAGTACATTAGGGCAAGTTCATCATTGAACAGATTACAGAGTCAGAGGAATCTCATCATCATTACATAGTTCTGCCTCCTACATATTACATACATTATTGATTTAACATACATCTCCTCATCTACTTCAACAATTTCTGATTGATTTAGGGAGCAAATGACAGAGTTCTAACACTTTTGCATTTGAATAAGCTAAAAAGTAAGAACAGAAGAACAAAATACACTTTTACAGCTAGTGTTCATGAGACAATCATGTAAGTTAGAAATTAAGCATTATTTGCATTTAGTGTCCTTTAGAAACTTGTATCTGCCCTACAATAATGGCTAGGACCATTTCTTAGAATATTTTAAGAGACTGAATGAATTTAAGAAAGATCGTAAACAATTAGGAGACAAGTCCTTTTAAAGCATGTTTTTATTACTACCTCTTTTTCTGTTTGTCTTTTCAGACAACATGAGATTCTGTTGGACATACTGTGTTAATTAGAAGTAGAGTTTTGTGGAAATGCATTCTGGAGTAGAAATGTAAGTAGGCTTTTTGTAACAGTAAAAATATCCAATAAGAAATGACTCAATATATGATAGTGTAACTTAAGTTGTAGATCAAAGAGATGAAAACTGTTAAACGCTGAAAGGGTTGGCAGGCCTGTCACTTAACTACCAGTACAGAGAGACCATGTTCGTGGGTAAATGCTACTTTATCTTCATGGCATCACAGTTTATCAGTTAGATCTTATGTTATTAACCCAGTATTTGTATATGTGCATCTCACATCAACCAAGCTTTTGTGATACAGAAATATTTTTGTTTATAATTTAAACAAAAAAAAAATTTCTTTCAGGAGGAATTTCATCTTTGTTTCATGAATGTTCCCATGAGAAGAAAACATATTTGTAGACAAAATATGTTTTTCCCTTTCTCTGCATTATTAAATTGGAGAGAGAGAGGTTTTGACACAGAAATACAACAAATAATGAACTGAAATACAGATAGTGGGTGTGATCTCCACTTCTTCCACCATGTTCTAGTTCTGTTTTAATAATAACCATAATTAAACTACGTGCCAACTGCAAGAGAATGAGATACTCAGTGAAAGCATCCATGAAAGCTATGGGTTTGTTGTGAGTCCACAATTAAAAGAGATAGGAACATTTCATTAATTTCTTTAGGAAGTAGTCAAGTGATCAAGCATGGCTTAATGAAGTAGGAAGCTGCCACATTGTACAACGTTCCCATCCAAGAAAAAAGAATTTTTACCTGTATCAACAGATAAACTCAGCTGAATGTCCCAAACTTGTACAGCTGAATATGAATTTACAGGGGTTTATAGGGCAAGTGATAAAAGGCTGAATTAGATAAAGTTACACTTAGTATTCAGTCTGTATTAAAAAATATATCAAAGTATTTTGTATGTATATTGGACCTCATGAGACACGGATGATTCCTGAAGAACAGCTCTCAGTGATGACAGGCATATTCCTTACATTTATGTAAATACCAAAGGTGTGCTTATCATTTCAAAACAAAAATAAACATATGGAAACAACTTCTGTAAAACTAGAAGAACTGGTTAATTCATTTGTTCATTAATTCATTACAAGATTTTCAGTATTCTTCAGAATGGTTAGAGCTAGTTAAGTCTTTGCATTCTACCTCCTTTAGTAGGAGCCCAGTTTTCTCAACTGTACCGACACAGATGAGGAGTCACACTGGCTGCAGGCACAAGCAAGGGTGGTAGATGGAGTACTTCGTCACTAAAAGGCAACTTTCACACAAGATAAGAAGTCACCTCACTTCTGGCAGAAGTCCTGCCTGCCACAGTCACATGGCAAGCTCACCCCAGAAAAGTGTCAGATCCCTCAGGACCACGATGTCCTCCGTTCCTTTGCCCAAGCCAGCTCCCACTGTGCCACTGTCAGTCACACCCACACGATCTCCAGACTCCCCGTGACCGCCTGGCTCCAGAAGCTGTGCCTGCTTGCCAGCGTGGTCCATGCGCACAGAGGTCACGCTGAGTGAGATCCCACTGTGGGGCCATTCACTACGTGTTAATGCAAAGATCATCAGCATGTCTGAGGGTAAAAAAGGCTGGGGATTTCTGTGGCAAGTGGCAATCTCACATATCCCAGAAGAGGAGTGCAAGAATAAGGTGCCCTAAGTGCAGACTGCCGCAGAGGTCTGGGGAATGGTTACAGCAGCACAAGGCCCTGGCTGTTAAAGTGATTGTGGTTTTGTTTGAAAGGTGCAGGAAAAGACTCACAAATGTAAAGGCTGGAAATGCGGTATGTGTTATGAACAGATCTTGAAAATAAACTAACATCAGTGCTTTTTGTCCATGATCAAAAATGCAGAAACAAGGAAGGGCTGGTTTTTTTGATGATAAGGAGCGTATGCAGAATGTCCTGGGCTTGCTGGCCTTGGGGTACTGCTGGGTAAATGAGAAGGCACAGCTTCAGCTGCCAGCCTGTCATAGGCCATTCTCAGATAGCATGGGCTACAGCTCTGTCAAAATGGTAGCCACCTCAGGCTAAGGACATCCTGGTCCTAGGGGACCTTGCTGTACTTCTAGGGTGAACCTGCTGTGCGATGAGGAAAGGGGCAGGACTTTTGAGGCACATGGGTGATGTGAGAGTGAGTGAGTGGCCATGGAACCAGCTGTTGTCCTGTAAGTACATTTTTGCTGCTGCTTCTTCAGAGGAGGTCATGGTAAAGAAAGAAGGCAGCAGCAGAAGAAAATACCATTCTCTTTGTAGTTCTCTGAATTCTTATTCCTATTTTATTCTTATATTCTTTCCTTTACATTTAAAAACAGAGGCTTGCCCTGTTTGTTCTCATCTGCCCTTTTTTTTTTTTTTTTTTTTTTTGGG
>NW_008824282.1:1536730-1549790 GCF_000699105.1 Pygoscelis adeliae | reverse complement strand
CTCTTTTTTTTTTTTTTTTTTTTGTGGGGGGGGGGGTGGTGGTGGAGGAGGAAAGGCAGGGACAAACAGCCACAACCCCGATACAAACTGTTACTGTCTGGAGGTTTTTTGTAGATAAGGGCTGTGGGAAAGGGAAAGACAGACTGCAGTCTCCTCTCATATGCCCTTTCAATCTCACTGCCTGACGTGCTCCTTTTAGCATTTTTCTCACCTGTAAAGCCCTTTCCTGAAACCTTATTGCTTCCTTTGATTAGTTCCTCTAACTTGTATCTTCTTTCCTGCCTTCCTCCCAGTCCTACATGCTTGCTGTTGTGACACTATTTTGCTCTTTTTGAGGGCAGTGAAATTCTGTTCTGCCTAAATGTCAGAAGTCTGATGGATCTCCAATGCAAAATAACTTCACTGAGGTTGGTGAGGTTATACTGATACAAATATCATTATATTGAAAATAAAGTTAGGCCCTTACTCTCTTAATTTGCTAAACCTTCCTTTCCGTAAATGATCTGTTGATGCCTATAAGGACAAGTTTGGAATGGAATGGACATGCCTGTTTGGAATTTAATAGCTTATTTTAACAGTTTCCAAGCCTACACACTGTTCTAAATACATCAGCCTTTGAAAATGAAATTATTACGCTTCTAGACCAGCCACAGAAGAATCTTCTCTGCTGACTATAGGGGCAGCTTACAATCCTGACCTAAACCAGATTTCTAAAGTGGATACACCAGTTACATGACATGGGATGAGTCAAGCTGACAATCCCTTTCAGAGAGTGGCCAAGCTCTATTCTAGAAATAGCTATGCCTTTTTTTACCCCGTTGAAAGTCTACTCCAATTTTTCATATTCTGATGGTTAGTACCCTTTTAGTTTACTGCCTGATTTTGTGTCCTGTTTCTACCTGTTGTTTTTGCTCCAGCATTGTTCTTTAGCCTAAACAGCTGCTGGACTTTTCCAGTGCTTACTCTCTTTTGTGTTTATGTACATATATTATCTCTATAGGGACATGTAAGTGCCTGTTCCGTTTTCTGCCTCAACCTTTACTTTGCCACATTAAACCAGCCAGGTAATAGATAGGCTTTAGAGCTTTTACCTCATCTTGGTGACCTTTCTTTTCACCTGTCCTAATTTGAAAGAATCTTTCTTGAATGTGGGTGACCTGTGTTCTGTGCATATGAGATCTTACTATTACTTTAAAATAGTCTCCTTAATCCAGGATCACAGTTGTCTTTTCTTGGCAGTATTCCACCAGAGGCTGAGTGTGCTTATACAGACTTGCCTGACTGGCTTGAATATTGCTAGTAGTGTAGCCGCAGGCACATAGTGCTCATTAAAAGTTGAAAAAACGAACTCAAAATCCTGGGGAAATATTTAAGAACTATCTCACATTGCACTGCCTGCTGCCACAGTTACCAAGGTTCCATTACGTCAGCTAGCTATAAACTGGATAGCACACGTATAAATGTCTGAAGTTATCCTTGTTATAGATCTCAGTGATAGTTCTTAACTCTCATCCCTCATCTTGTCTTTCACTAAATCATTAGTGATTTAGTTTTTTTTCTCTTTTTCCTTTCAACTAGATTCCAGGGGTGTAAAGCCTATTTTGGTTAGGGGAAAAATGTACATGCAGACCTTAACATTATATGCTCCTCTTACAGAAATTAAGATAGTGATGGCGTGGACAGTACTTCTTGATTCACCTTCATTTTGAAAATTTCTTCCCTAGATAGGATCTTATCTTTCTCTCCCCCCCCGACCCCCCACACCCTCCCCGTTTTGATCTCCCTGTGTTTAGCAGACGCAAGCAGATGCAGAAATAAAACAACCAGCCACGGCCTGCTGCTTCTTTTCTGGCTGGTGAAATACCTGTTAGGCTCTACCTTCTGTTCCTTTTCTCATTTCTGAGGTGATAGCATCTTTTCAAGCACACGTTCCCTATTTCCAGGAGCAGTTTCATCCCTTTAACACAGAGAGTCACTGGTGGAATTTGCTCAGAGCTGGCTGAACACGGGGAGCATGTGATCAATTTTAGGGCATAGTTTTAGGATACAATCAGCTGAGTCTTTACTGCCAGTTATGTGTTCTGTTCCCCTATTGCCAGCATTCGTTTGACCTCAGAGTGAGCCTGTTCAGTAATTTACAATAGGAGGAAAAAAAAGGAATTGTCCTCCACCAGTTTAGCTCCCATGGAGTCAAATGGCTAACACAGCACACATGATGGATGGAAAGGAGCAACACAGGTGGAGGCACAGAGTGAAACTGTTCCTCTCAGCAGCGGCCGGCGTAGCCCTTACCATACTGAAGAAACACACCTTAAGTTTTATAATCTCTGTGTGGATAGATCACAAGGTATGTGTTCCTTACTTGAAAATGTTTGCCTGTCTTGCCAAGAAACTGTTCAGTTGATTACTGATTCTTTGAAATAGTCTGCAGAATGTCTATTTGGTCACAAGATGTGAACAATTCTGACCTTGATTGGAGAGACTTGACTCTAATAACAACGTCCACACCACAGAAATCTGCTTCGTTATGAAAAAGAATGTTCTTGCTCAATCTTCTTGCTTCAAAGAATTTTCGCTACACATGCATGCATTTTATTTTCTATTCAGTTCACTGGCATGAATACAGAGAAGATAAAAATGTGATTCAATGAAAGCATTAATAATAATATGTAAAAATGTTTTCAGTTAAGTAGAGGTGGATGACTAGTGAATAATTGAGTATGTCAGCAAAATTCAAAGCCCTATTGCATAATCTGAAACTCTTTTCAAATCACAGGAAAAAGCTAACAAAATTACAAAAAAAGACCTTTTTTTTTCTTCTGTTTAGTCAGCGTTTTGATGTAAACTCCAACACCTTTCATTCTGTTGTAAAAAGAATTTATTTTTTTCTGCTATTCTAGAATATAAAACATGGACTACTGGTGCACAAAGAGTATTATGGATGCAGTTTATGTTGATGGGGTATTAGTTTTCCCTTAAAAAAAAAAAATCCTAGGCAATAAGCATTTAAAAGGAGACACAACAACCTGTAGAGTATGTAGCTGATGCTTAAAAATATTATTTTTCTGCTGATGCAGAAGCATAGAGCACAGCACTCTCCTGTGCTCCAGAGTACACTTCTTACCTTTAAAGCTGTCACACTCCAAACATTGCTTGTACTGAAGAGAATCACTGTTTTGCCTGGAGCAAGGAACGTAAGTGTTGCAAAACTGACTCCTCCTCTAATGGGGAGAGCATGTACAAGTACACAGAGTTGTATTTCTCCCAGAGCTGCCAGGCTGAATATTTTGCAGTCAGAGCTGTAAACCTTACAGGCTTTTTCTTTGTTTATCTTTCTACTTTTGGGTCTTTTTTTCCTCCCTTTCTTTCTGGATTTATTTTTTTTTAATATATGTGAAACGCTTGCAAATGCTGGATTTTCATGTCCTTCTTCAGGAAGCATTCATGAATTGACATGGGTCAACATACTTTTCATTACCAGGCAAAAGTAAGTACTGCTGTTAAACCTGTTCCTACTGTATGTTTACCTGACTAAAAAGGTTCTGTGTCATTGTATAAAGGACAGAGTAGACTGTAGTTCTATTAGCAGAAATTAAAAACTTACAAAAAAAGTAAAACCAGTTCAACTTAATATCGTATGCTAAATGTTGTCCCTGGGCATCTCTGAAAAAAAAAAAAAAATTTATTTCTCAGTGAGTGGTCTCTCTTTTAAAATACTGAAATAAGCCGGACACAGAGATGCCACTCCTATACGTTTTTTTAAAATTACACTCAGGATTGCATTTATTTTTTTAAAGCATTTTTAATGCACTTGGTAGTACTAATCTCATGATACTACTGCTTTATATCATTTATGTTCACTAAGTATACCTTATTTATGTCATTCATTAATGAAAATACGCTCGTTGAGGAAATAAACCTCCTGGAGCTCCCATAACTGCCGTCATATCTTCCACTATCTGATGTTCTCTAGCTATTATTTTATTCTTTCTGTGTTACCCTCTCCTATGTTTGCATATACATTCACTAGTTGCCAGATTCTGTTGTGTGTTTTTATTTTCAGAATTCTTTGGTATTGGCTTAGACTGGCAGTCAAAGGCTGAAAGGAAACAGATCTCAGAGAGAAGGGAAAGAAAAGCTGGTAACTGAGCCGGCAAGGAGTAAAGGAAACGGTGTGATTTGATCCTGAGAGCATCTTTTCAGCCAATTTTCCCTGCATTCTATTGAAACACTGTACCGTCATCATCTGTAATATTTTCACTATTCCAGCAGTCATCTGGGAATTCATTAATAGACTGGGAATGAATACAGTTTCCTTTGCTATGACCTCCCTCTAGAGAGCGCAGCAGCCTGCAAGACAGTGTATGGATTCTGTGTCTGTATTACCAGCATTAGCCTTCTGCTGCAGAAATGCCATGCTGCAGCTATCAGTCTTTGCTTCTTTTGAGACTTGGCTTGCGATTGGTGAGCTGAACTTGATACCAGCAGAGTTTAAACGTAACCTTATGTAAATATGCTCTAGTTGTTGTAGCTTTAGCTATTGTGCAGAGCATTCACGAGGTCAAGGATGGAATTTTGTAACAGGAACTTATATTAGAATAACAACCACGAGGATTTGAGCAATTAAGGGTGTATTGAATGCTTACAAAGCCTTTGGACAAATAACATCTGTAGTGGTGTCCTGAAGTTAACTGTGCCTTGGCATGAGTAGGGGGCACCTACCCAAACGACCACTGACAACCACTCGGGACCCCTGCACATGCTTAGTATAGTTTTGTAATGTTAGTAGATATACATATTACATATGTAAATGCAGTAGATAAGAAGGGTCAACGTGACGTATATGCCATACTAATGAATTATGCAAACTTGAGTGTATAAATATGCTAAGCTTTCTGTTTAACCTTGCACTCGATTTGGGGAACTTCCCCCGAGTGTCCGATTCTGCACACTATCGAATAAAGCAATGTCTCCTTCCTAAACATAGTCTTTTCTCTGTGTTTCGGGAGTTAGAGTAAAACGATAACAGTTTTCTGGCGATCCAGATCAGGCATCTAGTTTGGACTAGACCTTGACTCACTGCGTACCACCGGAGGGGAGCTCTCACTGCCTGGGCTCCGGCGCGCACCGGAGGATTTCTCCAGGGACTCCATCTGTGATCTCCCCGCCGGAGGATGAGTAGGGAACCAAAGTCCTTAGAGACATTGCAGTCAGGTAATTTGGTTCCCCCAAGTGAATCGTATCCACTATTAGGAACGTATCGGAGGGATAACAAGGTTAAATTTTGGACTATTGGAAATCTCCTCACACGCTATTACGGTGACAATCGGAATGTGGGGAGTCGGGTTGAGAGCACTTCTCTTGGCAGCACTGGTAATTGTTAAAGGTCTGTTTGTTAGTCTATTTGTTCCGCTTGTGTTCTTTGTTATCAAAATGGGTAATGTACCCTTGGCAGAAGGCAGCATTACCAAATGTTTGCTGTTAGGATGCATTCTGGGAAATTGGAATAAGTTTGGGGGTGATCCCCTTACCCGAAAGAAATTAATTATGTATTGTAATGACTGGTGGCCACTTCATACCCTGGAAGACGGGGAAAAATGGTCGCGGCTTGGGACTGTTAATTATAATACTATTTTGCAGTTAATGTTGTTTTGTAAAAGGGAAAGGAAATGGGATGAGGTGCTATATGTCCAGTTGTTTTTTGCGTTGCGGGGCAATTATGAAATCCGGAAAAAGTGTGGGTTAGTCTCAAAAGATTTGAATGTGTTATTAATGGAAAAAGATCAGAAAGGACAGAAAGGGTTGTCGCGATGTTGTTCAGCATGTAGTGTTGGGTTAAGATGTAAAAAGCTTAAAGAAAATGAGGAGGATGAGGATGTGGAGTTGTTTGTTGCCCCTCAAAAGATGAGTGGTCGTGATAAAGGAATATGAGACAGTCAGGAGGATGAGATGCCTCGGCTGGAATCTGACGGGGAGGAAAGTGATGTAGAAAGTAAAGCTGGTAACGATCCTGTTAGTCTGATTGCTAGACGAACGACGGACAAGAAACCAATTATACAAGCCCCCCTTAGACAAGCTGTGGGGCAAAAAGGAGCCCTAGTATATGTGAAAGTGCCATTTTCTACAGCAGATCTTAAAAATTGGAAAGATAGGCAGGGTCTTATAGGGACGACCCGGATAAGGTAGCTAGGACTATTGAGATTATAATTGAAAATCATGATCCCAACTGGTGGGATATGCAGGTACTAATGAATACCCTTCTTACGTATGAGGAAAGGAGAACCACATGAGGAAAGGGAAGAAAATGAGAGATTGCGTAAACAGTACGGAAGTGAAAGACTGAAGGAATTTTTGCCAACCAATCACCCGGCTTGGGATCCAAGTGATGTTACTCAGAGATTGTTAATTTCAGGATATCAGCAATGGATTCTTTTTGGGATTAAGAATGGGATCCTGAAGCCCAAAAATTTGTCTAAATTATATCAGGTTGTACAAGGCAAAGAAGAGACTCCCTCCGCTTTCTATGAAAGATTGTGCAAGGTAGCCAGGCAGTAGACAGATTTGGATCCCGAGAGGGAATCAGACAACCTCACTTTTGTAACCTTATTTGTAGGGTAGTCAAATCCTGATATCAGGAGAAAGCTTCAGAAAATTGAGGGTCCTAATGGCCAAGCGAGCGAGCACCTGCTAGAAGTTGCTTGGAGAGTGTATAATAACAGAGGAGAGCAAGTGAACAAAGACACTAGGAAGGCACGGCGATTGGTGGCAGCAATAGTGTAAGAAAATCAGAGGAAGGGTCCTAGGCCATGAGGTACACCATTTAGGGGCCACCCAGGACCAACAGGTCTATCAGCTAGAACCCCTTTAGGGAAAAATCAGTGTGCTTACTGTAAGCGGGAAGGCCATTGGAAAAGGGACTGTCCCCAGATCCCTGAGAGAACAAGATCCCCTAGACCACAATTGGACTCCATTCTGGAAGTTGCAGATTTACTGGCTTTGGATTGGGACAGGGACTCAGACTGATGGGGACTGGAGGTAGATTCAAACTCCCCCGCAGAACCTCTGGTTACAATAAAGCTGGGGAATGAAAAGATTCATTTCTTGGTAGGTACAGGAGCAACATATTCTGTTTTGAATTCTTGAAAAGGGCCTTTAAGTAAATTTATGATGACGGTTGTTGGTGCAACAGGGAAACGAGAGGTGAAGCCCTTTTTCCAGCCCCTCAGGTGGGAGGTAGGAAAACAGACCTTCACCCGTGAATTTTTATGCATACCTGAATGCCCACGACCTCTATTGGGAAGAGATTTTCTAACTAAACTAAGAGCTGAAATTACCTTTCAAAAAGGAAAAATATGTGTCCATATCTCAGAGGAATACGCCTTGGAGGCGCAAGTGTTTATTTTACAGAATCATAATCAGGATCAACAGGAAAGTTCGAATGCCATTCCAGGGGATGTGATGAATGCTGTTAACCCTCTCGTATGGGCTACAGGAATACTGGGAAGAGCAAAGGCCATGGAACCGGTAAAGGTACCTCTCAAGCCAGGAGCTAAACCAGTAAGAAGAAAACAGTATCCTATTAAATTGGAGGTGAGAAAAGGTTTGGAACCTCTCTTACAATATGGACTCTTGCAGGAATGTCAGTCCGAATTTAATACTCCAATTGTACCTGTAAAAAAGCCTCATTTAGTCAATACTCCAGTGGAAACAGCTGAGCTGGAATTGTTCATGGACGGCAGCAGTTTTATGACAGAAAGATACCAGAAAGTTGGATACCTATTGTCATCACGGATTCTGAGATAGAAGCAAAATCCCTCCCAGCCAACCCTTCAGCTCAAAATGCAGAATTGGTGGCCTTGATTAGAGCCTTGGAAATTGCTAAAGGAAAAGCTGTAAATATTTGGACAGATTCTAAGTATGCCTTTAGCGTGGTGCATGTGCATGGGGCTATTTGGAGAGAGAGAGGACTCTTACCATTGCAAGGTAACCCCATAAAGTATGGGGAACTTACCTTAAAATTACTGCAAGTAATAAATTTACCTAAACAAGTAGCAATTATGCACTGCAAGGCCCATAGATTCAGAAATACACCTGAAGTAATTGGGAATTGAAAGGCAGATCAAGCTGCGAAAAGAGCGGCAGGGACAGCTGAGCTACTAGTCTTGGTGCCAGACAAGTACCAGGAAATGGGAACCACCCCCTTTTATGGGTCAGAAGACAATAAGTTAGCTGAATTATTAAAAAGAATTAAAATGGAAAGTGAATGGTGGATGACCCCAGACAAACAATTCATTGTGACGGCAGTAGTAATGAAGGAAATCATGCAGAGGGTGCACCAACAAATGCATGTAGGAGCAGAAGCTCTAGTGGATTTACTAAAACCCAATATTCTTGGAGTTGGAATGTTAGGAACAGCTAAAAGTATCACTAGGAAATGTGAACTGTGTCTAAAGAACAATCCTAAGATACAACCAAGGCCACCACTTGGAGATGTGGAGAAGGGAAATACCCCAGGAGACTACTGGCAAATAGACTTTTCAGAATTACCACAGCAAAATGGGTACAGGTATTTGTTAGTACTTGTAGATACATTCTCAGGTTGGCCTGAGGCCTTTCCATCTCGTACCAACCAAGTGAAAGAAGTAGTGAAGGTTTTGTTGAAAGAAATTATCCCGAGATTTGGCATACGTCTAGGAATATCATCAGACAGAGGGCCTCATTTCATAGCAAAGTAGTACAAGAGTTAGTGAAGGTGTTAGGCACAAAATAGGATCTACATACCCCTTGGAGACCACAATCCAGTGGAAAAGTGGAAAGAATGAACCAAACCTTAAAAAAGGCATATTAGCAAAATCTGTTAAGAAGCAAACATGAGGTGGGTAGATGCCCTACCTTTAGCATTATTAAGAATAAGGATAACACCAAAGTGGAAGGACAAAGTCAGTCCTTTCGAAATTGTGTGTGGAAAACCTTATATGGCAAGCAATACTGAGCCACTGACTGTAACAATAATTGGAAATCAAAACATTAAGGAATATTTAATATCTTTAGGGAAAGTATTGCACTCTCTTGACAGGTTTCTGCACAGGTTTTCTGTCGAGGGCACCCGTAGGACTTGACTCACTGGTTCAACCCTTCCAACCTGGAGATTACGTCTACCTACGGACGTGGAGCAATGAACCTATGAAAGAAAGATGGAAAGGACCCTTCCGGATTCTGTTAACCACATACACTGCTGTGAAGCTTGAGGGAGTCGAACCCTGGATCCATTACACGAGGATCAAGAAGGCGACACCAGGAGATAAGTGGACAGTGGTGCCTCGAGTAGATAACCCCCTACAAATTAAGATCAAAAGAGACACTTAATGAATTGCATTTGGGAACAATGACCCTCTCATACAGAGTTAGATTGTCCACGAGGGATAGTATTATTTATTATAATATGTGTTTTGTTTCTGGCTCTTGTGGCATTATGGAGACCAAAATTTTGATTCTTTGGGGAACACTTAGTTTAGCAACAATAGCTAGCCCGATAGAAGAAAATTTGATATTGAAACTACTCCAAGGATTTGGTAAATTGCATAACACCACTAGTATTACTGCTTGTCTCCTGCCCCCAAAATCAAGTAAAAATCCAATTGAATGGGGGATCCTAACGCCAGACTTACAAACGTTACAAAACTTGAGTCAGACCCTGACTACTTTAGAAAAAGCTGGAGCCACTCATTTTATAAAAAATGGCACTTGTTGGGGAAGAATGACATGGTCAAGTTAAAGTGCCGATATTATAGTAATTAATCGAAATCAGACTGGAGCTGGCGAAGGACATGCAGTAGTGAAGGTGATAACTGAAAATGAACTATGTACAGGGAAAAAGGGGTCTCTTATGGGCAGTCTACCAGGCATGAGTCTGTGTATTTCTGATATTACTCAATCCCATGGACAAGTCCAAGAGATTAGTCAGAATTGGACGACTAATAAATGTGACATTTTAAAGGAAAATTATTACAAGCCTGTATGGAAAGGTCCCAAAGCTGATAACTGGCATTATATGAAACCAACCTTTTTGTCCTTGGAATGGATAGGGGAACAGAACGCCAGTAAGTCAGAATTAACTAATTACAAAGGAATAGGCCAACTCAATAGGGGATCAATAAAGTGGAATTGGAACTGCACAAAGATATTCAACTGTTCTTATCCTGGCGTTGTATCAAGCATACCTCATACATTAGAGGCTTTGACCGTTGGATGTCGTTGTAGAAATTATTCAATCAGTTCATCGATGAGGATGCATCAAGACATACAGTGTAATACCATTACAGTACCCACATCTGGATATTCGGTCTGGGTGCTCAGTGGTGGTACATGGACCAATCGACTCCGAGTTTGAAGTCTAACTCACCAGATAACTTTGGGAATATTAACTTTATGTCCTTTATGGAGGAGTAATCCACTAACTCCCCTATTATGGAGTAAAGTTAAGAGAAATTCTGAAGATCCATGGCAAGAACCATCTACTTCTGTCAAGGTGGTGTGGGCATTAAAATCTTTATTTAGCCCCCAGGCTATGTCTTTTCAGAACTGATGGCTCATACAGAACCTGACAGCACAAGTAGAGGTCTTGGCTAATGCTACTAATGAAGGATTACTGACAATAAATAAACAGGTACAGGCCAACAGTGAAATAACAATGCAAAATAGGTTGGCATGAGATTTATTACTAGCCCGTGAACATGGATTGTGTGGTTATTTACATCTTAGTGAAGAACATTGTTGTATCCATATCCCGAACGTAACCCAGGAATTAAATGTGCAATTGAATAGGATGAAAGAAATAGCTCAGAGTACTAGAATCCTCAGGGAGACAGCGGGGACCAGCTGGTTGAATCAAGTTCTTCAAAGAATTAGTGGATGGACTTTAACTGGATGGTTAGCAAGTTTGATACAGAGTATAATAATAATAATTGTGATTATCATAGTAGTTTGTATTCTTTTTGGATGCATAAAGCAGGCTTTAATGAAAAACTTGTTCAATAGTAAAATAATGATGATGCAAAATTATGGAAGTCTTGAAGATGACTATTAGTATAACTTCAAGATTTCCAAAAGGGGGAATTGATACCAGCAGAGTTTAAACCTAACCTTACGTAAATATGCTCTAGTTGTTGTAGCTTTAGCTATCATGCAGAGCGTTCACAAGGTCAGGGATGGAATTTTTTAACAGGAACTTAGAATAACAACCACAAGGACTTGAGCAATTAAGGATGTATAGAATGCTTACAAAGCCTTTGGAAATATAACATCCGTAGTGGCATCCTGAAGTTAACTGTGCCTTGGCATGAGTAGGGGGCACCTACCCAAACGACCACCGATGACCACTCGGGACCCCTGCGCATGCTTAGTATAGTTTTGTAATGTTAGCAATATGTAAATGTAGTAGATAAGAAGGGTCAACGTGACGTATATGCCATACTAATGAATTACGCAAACTTGAGTTGTATAAATATGCTAAGCTTTCTGTTTAACCTTGCACTCGATTTGGGGAACTTCCCCCGAGTGTCCGATTCTGCGCACTATCGAATAAAGCAATGTCTCCTTCCTAAACATAGTCCTTTCTCTGCGTTTTGGGAGTTAGAGTAAAATAATAACAAACTAGGCACTCCCTTCCCCAAGGCAGGCAAATGGATTGCCCAGGCAGTGAACAAGTTTAAGCAACAAGTAATGCTTGAATGCCTGCGTAATGAATGCAGCCATTTACCATATGGACTTTTCATGGCACTGAGTATCTATAGAAAGTCTGTGGTGTGGGTGCACATCAATGTTCTGTGATGAAGTACAGCCTAGTTAAAGTCTGACGCAAGGATTAACATGGACCCTCATTTGGCATGGAGGTTGCAGATCTTGAAGGAAAACAAAATCTAAAGAAATGCAGTTAGTATAAAGGCAACGAGGAGCAAAAACTGATAGGCAATCCTAGCATTTTTTGTGTTGTTAAAACTGAACTGGGAATCTGCCAGACTAAATTTTCTTGTGAAAGTTGTGATGCTTTGACAGGGCAACGTTTTCCAGTGGACTGAGCTCAGAAGGATAGTTCAGGTCTCAGAATTTTCATCTTTATTTTTGAGAAGGGCTTTATATGTTTTTAAGCTATTTCCATTGGATTGTCATCTGTTTTTGTTGCCCAGCTAAAGATCCTTTTTAAATGTGTTGAGTTTTCATGGCTCCAGCTGAATTATCACCCACAGCAAATGAAGCTCTGCTATCAGAAACAGGGTACTCAGGAACAAAGGTGGCTTTTGAAAGTTCTGGTCTTCATGTAGAGATCGTGGAAGTTTGACTTTTACACATTCCTTACTGTAGCGAAGCAAATGGAGTTCAGCCACTTCCTTCAGTTGCATCAGGATTTCAGTCCAAACCACTAGTCTCCCAGGCTTGTATTCTTCACCAGAGTTAGACACAGGTTAATTACATAAAACAACAGAAATACTTTGTTCCTTCTACCTCTTGGTTTTGTCTTGTTTGAAGCTAATATTCTGGTACTTCCAGACACTCAAATTTACAAACTTTAAGTTGTTGTCTATATATTTATGTACCTGCATATGCATATATATGTATCAATACACTTTTTATCCTTCAGGGAGGATTTTGTTAGGGCTTTTTCCCAAACTCTATGCAATACCCTTCTTTCAAAGATCTGTTCCACCCTGAAAACCTTAAGTTTTCTGTGGCTTCAGCTTCAGCGCCACTTTTGGTTCCCATTTATTCCTTCCGTACGTCTGCCTTTCAGAGACGTTGTAGGACTTCACAAGGTAGGATCAAAGGGCAACTCGCCTGTACCACAAGTTCTTGGTTGTACTAATAAATTGGACTAATCTAATGCGCTAATAACTTCACTCACAAAGACTTTCTCATTGACCTTTTCCTGACTGGCCCCTATGCCTTTGGGGGGATGCCTTCATTCCCTGGTTTGGTCTCCATTCTTGTTTAACTATCGCATTTCCCCTCAGCCTGGCTCCGAGTTAGAAATCTGCTGTCACATGACTCTGTACTTATTCCTGCT
>NW_008824282.1:1509509-1536691 GCF_000699105.1 Pygoscelis adeliae | reverse complement strand
TGCTGCATGGGCAGATAGGCTAAACTTAGCTCATTTGAGGCTAATCTTAACCCTTTTAAAGAACCAGCTCATGTTATTTTAATAACTTTTATTGGTTGGTCAGCTGTAGCTGTACCTATTCTGCAATCCTCCGCCCACCTCAAGTTATCACTGTGGAGCAATTTAGTTAAACATCATGAAATCAAGGATTCAGATTTTTTTTGTGAGCTAAATAATGAGAGAAGGAAGGTTTCTCACTTTCTTGTCCTTCCTCCTTCCTATCTTTTTTATTGCCTGTCCTCACTGAAGAGGACATGACCTCGCTCTGAGAGAATAGTATCTCACAGTTCTGGTAGATACCGGTTGTTAATGGTTCTTTTTAACATGACCTTTAATCCTTGTAAAAACTTATGTGCTAAGAAACTTTCATATCCAATGGAATTCTTTTACAATCACTTTTTAGCCCTAAAACTTTATCTTAACTTCCAGTAGAGCCACAGGTAATTCCGTTGGTAAGAATATCTTTGCAGACAATCTAATTGGACTTTTGTATAACTGATTTTTCAGTTCATTGGCAATACTGAAAACTATATTTAAAGAAATTGAAATTATCAGGTTTTCTTAATTGCATTTTGGCAAATTAAAAAGTCAAAACTTCAGGCTGAACAAAGCATTCAGCTAATGGTGTCTAATCTGAAAGAAAACCATTTCATTTTAAAGCTTTTTTTTAGAAATAAAGTGAATTATGAAACTGTCATATCAAAAATGTAAAAGTTTTCTTCATAAAAATCTGTGATGACTGATTTCAGTGTTTCAGAATATTGTTTAGGTTTTCTTTCTCTTCTGAAACACTTTCTTAAAATTGATACAGCTTTTTTAAATGTTTCAGCTCACTTAAGCTTGTGTGTCTCGATGAAAAGTCTAACCAAATTTTCACTCAGTGTAAATTAAATCTGTGCTTTTCCTTTTCTAAGATTTACTGTCAATTTTGGTATGGTCTGGACTAGTACAAACTTTATTCTGAGAATCTTGTGATTACTTTTCAAGTTGTTGTTTGTCTGTTATGAGGAAGAAGGAATACCTTCTAATCACGCAAGTACAAGGACTTTGAGACTTGCAGCTGTTGCATCCACCATCAAAATCTTTCTCCCACTTCTTCAAGTGTGAATATTGATAAATGCCAAAATGGTCTAGTCATCTCATCTTACTTGGGACATCGCACCCTACTTATTTTTTGGTTTAGGAATTACAAACTGTTACTGTCCCTTCGAGTTCAGTCAAATTGCATGGCAGTTTTCTACAACTGATCAACAGAGGTTTTCTTAAGGAATAATTCAGTTCATAGTGTATAGCAAGTAACTTCATATTCCCAGAAGAAGCCTAAGCTTGGTAGAATTCTGCACTGATAGTGATGTTTTCTATATGTGCTGTATACTTTTGGAATTTTCTCTTGCAGTAAAAAAGTTTCATATTTTGAGTTACAGGATAGCCAGTGACCTTAGAAAGGTTTTGTTTAATCTTTATTTCAAAATAAACTATGTAGGATGTTTCAATTGAAGACTTGGCAGACTTTGGATCAGAATTCTTAAAATGGGAAATCAAGAAGCACTGAACCATGAGGAAATTTCTATCAGTTTCTGACTGTATGACTAAGGAGTCTAGTTGTAACTACAGTGATTCATCTGAAAGATGCATCTGGAGGTTAAATCTGGGAAAGCATAGGATAAGTTTACTTTTACTTAAAAATAGATATCCCTTTTTCCATCAAATTCAAACATGCAACTCAAACTTTATTGTAAGAGCATTTTTTTTAGAATGTACATTAAAGTGACTAGAAAAGGGAGAGAAGAGAGACAAGCTGAGAGACAAAACAATCAGTTGTGACTCAAATTATAGTATTCACAAACACAGCTCACTGCCATGGAACAGTTCAAGCTGAGTTCTGCGGTAGTTCAAATTTTTAAAATCCTCTGCAGGACTGCAGATTCATTTTTACAAACTGCTTTATTATGCATATTTTTCCATATTTCACTGAAAA
Source organism: Pygoscelis adeliae (assembly GCF_000699105.1). Taxonomy (NCBI): domain Eukaryota; kingdom Metazoa; phylum Chordata; class Aves; order Sphenisciformes; family Spheniscidae; genus Pygoscelis; species Pygoscelis adeliae. Next base: position 1,534,674 of record NW_008824282.1, on the reverse strand, counting down.
TTGTGAAATTGGCAGATAAGAAAAATAAATATTTTAAAAAATCATTGCAAAGATACAAACAAGTGTAAATCTCAAAGCACTTACTCGTTTCCATAGTCCAGGCTTCCTGTCTTATATCATAGGCGCTGGGAGGGACAGAGTATTCCAGAAGTATTTGCCACACATGAGCATTTCAGAACAGTACTTAGAAGCTTCTTGAATATGTACACTCACATGTCCACATATGGTACTTGTGGAGAATGCATGAGGTGCCTGTGAGGTGCTCTGGTGCCGTTGCATGAACTCCGCAACACACTCTGTGGAGCAGCTTGAACCCAGACGACCCCTTAACACAGGAACCATTATTCCCCTACCTGCAGCATGTACCTGCCAAGTGCAGCTGTGGCTCTGCCTGAAGACCTTTTGTCTACCGCATACACTCCCATGCCTTGCAGCAGCATACAACCAAACAAGCAGAGGAGTCCGGTTAGACTCCTTTTAGAGCAGGCTGACATAATGCACCAAAAAGGAGCTAGGGGATTATTTTACATTTCTAAGAGACCACTAGATTTTTTTTTGTTGTCTTTTGAAGAGCCAAGGGCACTCTGCTTTATTTTTGTTGTTTTAACGTCCTGCCCCACTCTAGGTTGCTGAACTAAAAATGTGAAAGAATGAACGTTTAAAATAAATGTTAAAAATACAGTTTTCTGAAAGGTCTCTGCTGTTCAAGATTGCACTTAGGTGAGTCCTATCGCCTTTGTATATAGGTTAGATTATCATTATGATCCCTCTAGCTTTACAGTTAATGATCTCTGAAAAGATGTCATTCAGCACATTCGTTACATCTGGTATCATTTGTTTTCCTTGTCTTGAGGAATTTTCTGATCTCCTGATTTTCAACCCCCTGACAACCTGAGGTAACCAGAGTTTTTTAGCATGGCAAATCACTTAGCATGTTCATTGTTCCCACAGGGTGAAGTCATTCCATATGAATAGTACCATTAAATTGTCACATTTCCACTTCCAGTGAACATGTGATACATAACATTCCCTGTGAGCAAGTATGTACTGGTTCATAAAAACAGTCAATAAACTTGGCACTGATAATTTCTGAAAACTTTCAGACCTCTAACTGGAGCAAGAACAATCAGGGGCAATCATGATATAAAAATGGGAGTTTTATAATTTAGGACAGAATAATCTGTTTGATGAATAGCACGTTTTGGATGCTTCCATATGGTGTGACCCTTGTTCTTGGAGGAGACAAGACGTGGCCTTTGGAAAAGCCAAGATGACTGTTAGCCAAATCTACATCTGTTCACAGCTTGATCCAAAAATTGGATTGCTGCTGTCGCTACTTCTTCACCCCTAAACATTAGCTGGGAAATCATGAGAGTTCGAGGAAGCCAATCCAAAGCAGGCTTTTCCTTTAAAAGATTAATTTTGCTTAATTGTGATGCAAAGAGAAAATAAAGAACAGTACACTTCAGTTATGATAGGGCAAAGTCATGTGCTATGGTGATATGAAAGGTAGGTAGATGATGATTGTGTGAATAAAAATAGCAAAACTATCTAAAAATACAAAAAATAAAAGGTACATACTTTAAGTTAAGAGTAAAGCTTAGTTTTAAAAATATTAATAGAGAAATTACCTATTAAGATGGACGTTTTAACTAAACTACCAGGTTGTCCTGGTTTCGGCAGGGATAGAGTTAATTTTCTTCCTAGTAGCTGGCACAGTGCTGTGTTTTGGGTTTAGGGTGAGAACAATGTTGATAACACACCGATGTTTTAGTTGTTGCTAAGTAGTGCTCACACTAGTCAAGGACTTTCAGCTTCTCATGCCCTGCCAGCAGGAAGCTGGGAGGGGGCACAGCCAGGACAGCTGGCCCAAACTGGCCCAAGGGATATTCCACACCATGTGACGTCATGCTCAGTATATAAAGCTGGGAGAAGAAGATGGAAGGGGGGGACATTCGGAGTGATGGCGTTTGTCTTCCCAAGTAACCGTTACACGTGATGGAGCCCTGCTTTCCTGGAGGTGGCTGAGCACCTGCCTGCCCATGGGAAGGAGTGAATGAATTCCTTGTTTTGCTTTGCTTGTGTTGTGCAGCTTCTGCTTTACTTGTTGAACTGTCTTTATCTCAACCCATGAGTTTTCTCACTTTTACCCTTCTGATTCTCTCCCCCATCCCTCTTGGGGGGAGTGAGCGAGCGGCTGTGTGGTGCTTAGTTGCCAGCTGAGGTTAAACCACAACACAGGTTTAAGTGAATAACTAAACTACTAGGTTCAATGACAAGGTCTGGGCAGGTAGGATCCTTGTCTGGCCCCTTTGTTTTAAGTAATAACATACCAGTATCTTTTTCTATATAAGGTCATTGGTTATGATCATACCATTTTGTCTTAATATAAGGAAGATTAAAAATAGTTTGTTGGCTATTTGGCATTCAAGATATTTCTTCTAATCTTCCCTCCAAGAAAAGCCCAACCTCATGTGTCTTGTATCATCACTATACCCTAATCATCATCTATCTGCTTAGCCTAAGTAATGCCAAATTAACCCAAACTGCCTGTAATAATTACTAATGTATGCTAAAATACTACTTATATGTAAATCCTCTCTCTAATTATTATTATATACTGTTTCCTAGATTAATTTATGTCAAATACCTCGCTTCATTCTTTGTTTGAGTGGTAGCAACATAGATCTCTATTGTGATTCAGAAAGATGAAGAGAGGGTGAGGAAGGGCTACAACCAAGGGAAATGTCATTAGTATCAGTTAAAGAAGAACTTTGATCCAAGGTGGTGCAGGCCCCATTCCCTTGACTTCTGCTGGAAGACCTGCCCCTCAAAAGTCTGATGACCATTGCCCCCAGAAGCCCTTCCCCCTTTTCCAGCCATATGACCCATTTAACCCAGAAGTGTATCAGATCCCTCAGGCCCAGGCAGTCCTCCCTTTGTCCATGAGAGTCACCATTTTGTCATGGTCATGGCCATACCCCATCTGGTCTCAGAACTCCCTGTAATTGCTGACAGCTGAACCCCTGCCTTTTTCTTTGCCCCAGAAGTATGTCAAAGGCCCTCATATATACATACATATATGTGTGTGTATTTATAAAGATACATGTGAGGGGGTACAAAGTGTATAAATGTATGTTTATACATAGTTACACTTCTTTATAAATATATAAGGACTATATTTATAAAGTGTGTGTATAAAAATATTTAATAAGAGATAATGGCATTAAGTCAAAATTGAATGTAAATAGAAAATTAAAAAAAAGGAAAGTACAATTGAGGGGTGTGGGAGTGTCAGAGAGAGTGGGGGGTCATGAAAAAATTTGAATATGCATTGAGTGAAGGGCTAAGCCTGTGAAGCTAACCAGGAGGCCGCCACCCAGCCCCAGCTCATCTGAGGAACAGACCAGACCTGTGAATCTGACCAAGAGGCCCCCTTCAGCTACTTTCAAACCAGCCAGATCACCATACAGTATTACCGGGGCAGTCCTTCGACTTTGTCCTGTGCTAGAAAATACAGGTAACATTGCTTACTAAAGTGGAAAGCCAGAACCAAAAAACAACTTCACAGGAACATGTGCGTAGGGACACCTACACCCCAAAGGGTTTTCCTAAAAAGACCATGTGCATTGGAAAAAAGACGGTTGGGCTGGGATTTTGGAAACAAAAGTTTGTTGGAGAGGGTGGGAGGCAACTTTTGCCTACATCTCAGTGTGCTAACAGCTACTTGGAATACCATGACAGGGATTGCGCTGCATGTGTTCGCTTATCCTTACATTGACGTGGATTTTATAGCACTTTTTGAAAACATATTCTTGGCTGATTACGTAGAAGACAGAATTATTCTGTGAACTGTTTTTATTCCTGCTTAGGACCACAGGATTTAAAAAAAAAGGACAATGCTTTAAAAAAGAACAACAGCTTTGAAAGAAAAGAAAGAGCAACAATGAGAGACAGGTGACCATCACCCCAATGATCAATTAATAAATAAAGTTTCATTGAACATGACTTAAATCGATTGTCTGATGTTTGTATTCCTATGTGCATGTAGCAGCAGCATGTTACTAGACTGCAGCATCTTTTAAAAGATATTTACTATGATCTTGGGGAAGTGGGAAGCTCTGGGAGTTAAATCCCCTTTCTGAAACAGCCAGGAGTACTGTTGATCTGAACAGAAAGCAGGTGGCTGCATGGCTTGTAAACCGAGACACTTACAACATACATAAGGCAGTGAGAAGTGCTTTAGAAGTAGCAGGTGTTTGTGGCATATTCTAAACACAGTAACAGCATTAAGCTCATTTTAATGGTCATGAACATATTATCCAAATGTGCCTGGACTGTGTGTCTAAAAGGCAGAATGGGTTCTGGAATAGCTGAGGCTTTTAAAACCATTTTTGCTGCCTCAGTAATTACAGACCAAGCAGGGATTGGATGTTTTTAAACCAGCCTTTAGAAAAGCTGTTAAAGTAGAATAATTTTCACTACTTTGTTACTAATAATGAAGTAGAGCCCTCTGTCACAAATTGCTTTAACAGGATGCTAGAAACCGAGACTTGGGGATGTTTTACAGTATGCAGTTAACATTTGCTACATCGATGTGTTACTGGAGTTTATAATATAAAGAGCTATAACCACAGCTTCCACAATACCGTCAGAGTCAGACCTGTGGATGTGAAACCTCCAAGCTCTGCAAGGATTTGGAAAACCATGTCTGGGAATTGGTGTAAAATTAGAGTAAATATGCCTCTACTCAGAAAGGAAGACCATGTGAGGATGTCTAGAACAAAAAAAAGATTTTACAATGGTTATGAGCAGATGTTCACAGGCAGTAGTTGAAACTGTGAGAAAGGGTCAGATACCCATGTACTGCTTAATAGACTACAGTCACCAAGCTATCAAGGGTATGTTTTATTATGATAAACTTTAAAAAGTGAACTCTGTTGAGGACAGAATTGGCAAAATTGAAAAGTTTCTAGCAGTAAAAGGCAAGGAAGGAAGAAAAAGCTGTTTGTAAAGTGGTGTTGCTGGCTGTAGAAATTTAACAGCAGGATAAAAGCCTCTCAAGTCCATGCTGTTTAGCAGTTGCAGCCAGAGTGGGACAAAAAGAAGGATGGTAAACTGTGGTCTTTACATCATGCTCCCCAACAATGCTTGCACCAGAATTTCCCCACAAAACACCAGTTTGAACTTTACGAAATAGCTATTCAAAGCCCCTGGGAGCTGTCAGGCCAGTGGGAGGTGGGGTATGCAGAAATACAATACCCAGACCGCTGGCATAATATTAATAGTGCTGCTGGGTTAAGACGTGGCATTATTCTTTGTGGCAAGTCCATTATCCATCCATATGCGTGTTGCTGGAATGTATAAACACTTACTAGTTCCAATAACAGAGCTTTAACTGTTGACCAGCCATAGGCCTGGTCTTCAATCCTGCGATTAGTAAAAAAAGCTTAAAACAGATGAAAATTCTTGTACTTTTTGTACGGCTGGGAAGCTAGTTATTTTTTTGGAAGCTTCTCCTGGGCTTACCAGTGACAGTTTTGCTTTTCAGCTGACATGCCTGGAAGGTTTATCTCGATCTACCTCTACACAAAACCTTGTTGAGCACCAGCTGGTTGGAGATTTATTGGTCCCATTATCATGCAGTGTTCTGGCAAATGGTAATAGCAGTGAGATCATTACAGCAACACAGTACAAGCTGCATTATGTGCCAGTGAACCAATACAGGCAGCACTGAAATAAATACAAATGAAAACAAGCATATCTTATTTCACAGTGGAAAAGAGGTTGTGAAGTTGCATCTGCTGCCCTGGAAGGTTCTGATATTTTAAGAAAGCACACCATCATGTAGTAAAGAATAAGTAGTAGAGTAGTAAAAGAATTAAAAGGACTCCTCCTTGTACATGAATTATTAAAGAGCCCAGGTGGAGTAGAAGGTATATTCTACAGACTCTTTTCAAAAACTATATCATTTTCCTAAAAGAGTTTGGAAATTAAGCCACATGTTAAAAGCGTGGCTGAAAACATGGCCAAAGTTATGATCAGATGTGACTCCCAGGCTGTTGTGGCCAAGTTGCAAACATTGGCAAAGCAGGAGGTCTCACGGGTTGTTGAAAGACATGTCACAGCCCTGAAGGGACGGCCTTCCTCAAACACTTAAAAGGAAAAGGACGGGTAGTGTCAGGCTGCATTCCAGCCACAACAAGAAGTAAAAGAATAACAAACCCTACTGAACAGTGGAAAAGAAACATGAAATCCAGCGGAAGACGGCCAATTCTACAACTAGAAAAGGAGATATATTTTAACAAGGATGATTTTTGTTCATGGCTGCTCAGAATAATGTACCAAAACCAAACTGGATTCGTTTGAAGCAGCCCCAGTGCAAACAAGCATCAAGAAGAGCTTGTTCATTGAGATGCCATTACTTTCAGCTATAACACAATTTGTCCCCCGGGACTTGAATAGGAAAGACTGCGTAGGTCTAAATAACTGTGCTGGATCTTGGCTGCAAGATTGTTAAAGAAAAGAGTGAGACTGATGAATTACTTGTTGGCACCTACTTTCAGCCAGCTGGATGTTATGTTAGGAGACATCCTTATTCTGAGTTTGTAGCATACAGTCTGCTATGTAAGGTATAGATGACCTGGAAGTTGCCTTTAGGAGTTCATCTTCTGTCCTAACAGGAGACATGTTTACTGCTGTATCAGGTTCAGGAGAGCCATTCACATTAGAGAGGCCTTTTGGTAAGTGTAATCCCCTGCCCTTGTCATGCTGCACAGTTTGGTTTTGTTTCAGAAATCGCGACCCAACTATCATTTATCCAATGGATGTGGTCTTTTGGGGAAAACCCATTGGGAACTTTTCTTAGTGCCCCTACACATGTTCCTGTAAAGTTGAATTTTTGTTCTGGTTTTCCATTTTAGTAGGCAATGTTGCCCGTATCTTGTAGCACAGCACAGAGTCCAAAGACTGCCCACGTAGTACTGTATGGTGAACTGGTTGGTTTTTCATCAGTCTTGTTAACTGGTGGTCCCATAACTGTATTTTCTTCTTATTTAATTTTTTCCTATTCATATTTAAACTTTCTTAATTTCATTGCTCTTATTAAACAATCTTTTATATGTAAACTTTTGTAAATATAAATTCATTTTTATTTATAAAAAGAAGTATATGCATTTATACATATTTATACACTCCTTTATAGAGATATTTCCATGGCTAAATTGAACAGATGTGATTTAGGGGCAGGAGAGTAAAGAATAGCTTTTATAATCATTGTGCAAATTTCTCTTAATCATCCATTCTTAGGCAATTAAAACTGAGACACCTGTACCCTCTGTGTGTTGATCACTTGATTATAAACTGCTGGAAGACACTGAAATGAATATATGAGAGAACATGGAGATAAGTAACAGCAACATAGGTTCCCGCCAAAAAGAAACAATCTTCCCAAAGCATGCCAAGCTTCCTTCTAAAGAAGACCAACAAGTCTCAAGGACAGAAGAGCAGAAGTCATGTCATACATCTGCACTGTGGTCAGGCTTTCAATACAGTTTCATGAAATTTTCATAAATTAGCTAGAAACACATAGTCTGGATGAAACCTCTGTGCTGGATGCGCAGGTCCTTGGAAAACCATTTACAAGTGGTTACCGGTGGGTCACTGTCAGAGCGAAAGGACAGAGCGAAACCAGCTGCACAAGACTGACTCCTTGGTGTGGCAAGTAATCAGTATTTCATTAGTGACGTGGATAACATTATACCAAGTGTATTTACTAGACAACAGTGAAAGGAGAGGGACTTCCAGTTTGCTGGAGAAGAGGAAGAGAAAGCAGTTATTTTGATAGGTTGCTATATTGTTTTTGATGAAAAAAGAGTTACTCTGTAGAAACAAGAGCAAGATGCTGCTCTTAAACACAGATACTCAATTGCACAAATACAGGAAAGAGGTAACAAGGATTCAAGAAGGTATTTTGTATAAATAAGGGTTATAATGGTACGCAAGAGGAACAAGAGTCAGTAATGTCATCCTGCTGTGCAAAAAGTAAATACCATGCCAAGGTTTATAAATAGCGGTCTGGTTTGAGGTGTGAAAAGTGATTCTGTACTCCCTTCAGTATTTTCAAGGCCTCAACTAAAATACTTTGTCATTCTGAGGCACAGCGCTTCACGAAAGACAGGCAGAGAGTCTGCAGGAGAGTAAGAAGATTTAGAGGTCTAGAGAATGTGGCATGTGAGAAAATGAATCAAGACTGATACATCTGAATAAGATAAGACAAGGGTGATATATTTGAAGTTTCTTAGCTCTGCAGAGAGACAGGATTAGTCTGTTGTTTTGTTGTTTTTAGATCGCAAAAAAGTACTTGGATTAAGTTGCAGCAAGGAAGATACAGATCAGATGTTAAGAACATTTTAATAATAAAGATAATAAAGCAGTAGCCTACATTGCCTAAGGAGATTGTGAAACTCCCCTAATTGGAAATTTTTAAGAGCAGATTAAGCAAATCTCAGGAATGAAATTGGCTTTGTTAATCCCTCCTTGGGGCACTTAGATGGTCTAGATGACCTCCTCAGACCTCCTCTAATTTACGATTTATTGAGAAACTTTTATGCATGAAATTATTAGGTTTCACATTCTTTGAAACGGGAACCATTTCTTTTGTATTTGCACAGCACACAGCAAAGCAATCCAAGGCTAGAGACTGTAGTCATTATAGAAACTGTATAGTAATAATGATATCTAATCAGCATGTTGTGTTGGAACATAACTGTAAAACTGTGAGTCATTGTGCTATCAGTGATGTGGTGGATTAACTTGGCTGGCTGCCAGGTGCCCACCAAGCCTCTCTATCACTCCCCCTTCCTCAGCTGGACAGAGAAGAGTGACGAAAAGCTTGTGGGTCGAGATAAGGACAGGAGATCACTCAGCAGTTAGCATCACGGGCTAAACCAACTCAGCTTGGGGAAATTAATTTAAATTATTGCCTATTAACACCAGAGTAGGATAATGAGAAATAAGGACAAATCTAAAGATACCTTTTCCCCATCCCTCCCTTCTTCTCAGGCTCAACTTCACTCCCGATTTCTCTACGTCCTCCCCTCCCCGAGTGGTGCAGGGGGACAAGGAATCTCTCCCAGCTGCTGTTGCGCAGCAGTTTTTACCTTTTCTTAAATACATTATCCCAGCAGTGCTACCACCATCGCTGATGGGCTCAGCTTTGGCCAGCAGCTGGTCCATCTTGGAGCCAGCTGGCATTGGCTCTGTCAGACATGGGGGGAGCTTCCGGCATCTTCTCACAGAAGCCACCCCTGTAGCCCCGCTACTACCAAAACCTTGCCATGCAAACCCAATACAACCATGTTTCAGAATTATCTGGCATCATTCAAATTATCTTGGCTATTTCAAACTTTATTGGAAACTGTGGCAGTGACTGGTATAGGTAAAACCCATGTTTTTATATGATCTGTAATAGAAGTCAGCCATGATTAATGTACCATTTCAATATGGTTTTGTCAATATAGTCACAAACCCAATTTAAGTCAAGAATGATTGTTACCTATATCATATTTGAGGGGCCTTTAGATTTTTTTTCTCCCAGAGCACTGAGCAAGAGGTACTCGTATCAGATGGTTAATAATACTGTGTGCCATTGAACTCAGGGGGCTCTTGGATTTCTTACTGTTTTTCTCTATTCATCAATTGCCATACAATCATAAAAAGTGTAGCAGATATTAATACGGCCATGCTGTTCAGCCCCTTGATAAAGGGGAATACTCCCTAAATGAATGATGTCCAATCTGTTGTGAAATGTCTTCATTGAAATGGTTTTTTTATGTGTTCTTTTAGACTCTGTTTAACTAGTAAGAATGTATTTGTATTAACAGCATAGCAGTTACATGCCGCTGCTATTGGTGGTGTGTTCATTGGCAGCTGTAGGCGAGAAGACACGATACACTGTGACAAAGCTAACAAATGCTTTATCCTGAAGAACTACAAAGCAAACACTTCACAAACTGAAGACACTTCAGGCAGCAGATGGAAGTGGGAAGCTATTTACAGCACACAGTGATGTTACACAACAGTTTTTGGAAGAAAATGTGGAAAAGAGTCTTTCATTAACTAAAACCGTAAGGGGAATTGTCTACATTACACAATGCAGAATATATTAGCCCCTGTGGAGGGTTACATTAATGAAGTGATACTAATTTAAATGCTTAAGCTCATTTACTCAGAAATAGCTTGATTATCTGTGGATGGTACTGATGCTGACAGGTAGACAGACCCTTAATTTTGTCTTTCAGACACAAGAAACCTGAATATGATTTCACAACAACAGTGTAAACCAGGGGTGAACTTGAAGAGGTGCTTTATGGTTTAAAGCAGGGTGCGTTTTATGAGACTCAGGTGTTTAGAAAGACACAGCCCTTGAAGCAGTGCATCACCTGACTCCATAAAGAGCGTGATGGGATAGTGCAGCTATTGAATAGTGTGTTTTAATATCTGTCTTTGCAAACAAATTCTGAGCTCAGTTACAGATGATTTTCATTAAAAAAATGCATAGTAACTTCTTTAAATGATTTTATAATTCTTTTAAAATTAATTTAAACTGTTTTCTTTCTAAAACAAACTTGCATGTTTCTTTGTCTCTTCCACAGTATTATCTAGGTTCTTTCAGTATAACTTCTTTCAGTCCCCCTTTCCAACCTCCTGATGCATAATGGAACATATAAATTCATGACATATATGAAGAAATATTGGTGTAAAATGTTGGGAAGTTTGATTTGCTGAGACACAAATGTTCTATGGGAAAATTTTAAAAAGGTAGGGGTTTTTTCATTTGCAAGGGAGACGTCTCTCATATTTTTTAACCAGAAATTCTAGTTAAAGTAATTGAGAGGCTAGGGCATTCATTCTCATGGGTTTTTAGAGAGTCAGCTCCAGGTCCTTGCTTGCTTTCAACTTGAGTAGAGCCTTTAATTGTAGTATTCTATGCCCCACTTGATTTATCTTACCCACTAGGATAAAAGTACTATACCTTTTTTTTCCAGTTTTAAAGGCATCTGAGTATCTACTACAGAATTGTTTCACCTCACATTGCCAAGTAGTTGACTAGCGTTGATGTTTAATATTTATGAAAAATGAAATAGTTTAATTTCTTTTGTCAGTAGTTCCACTCTTCATAAATAATACAGTATTAACTGTAGCAGGGATCCTGGCTGTCCAGCATTGTAGATTAATGTTTTTGCTGCTGGATTATTTTTGCCTTTTGCTCTCTTCAATTAATATTTAATAACTATACAAAGGGGAATAGTTCAGGCAGGCTGAGTTGAGATACAGAAGTTGAGACTTGTCCGTAGCTCAGTAGTAGTGGCATTGGTTGGGGTTTGAGAGGTTATCTGAGGGTCCCTGGACTTTTTAAGGGCGAGTCCTAATCTAATCATGCATACTCTTGATGGAGGGCATGAGAGGGTCTTGTAAATAGAGGTAAAGAATGGACACCCTGAATTAGCTGTGTCTGATGTCATTTCTGCAGCTATATCCTGTGGCAGGCAGGGAGTAGTGTAAGGAGGAAAATTTAACTAATTCAGGGAGGGAAGGTTGGTTTGCTGCTGTATTGTAGAAAATGAACTGTGATGGGCTCTGTAAACCTCAGGAAGGGCTAGATTCCTATGTAAGGGTGCTAGAAATGAGATAAGCTAGTGATGGGGCCTAGAGATGCATTAAAATCATGGAGTTATGGAAGTAGGACAAGCACTGTTGTGAACCTTTGGGAGGAACAGAGAAGAAAATAGGAAAAGATGTTTTTTAAAATTCCATTCAAGTGGGATTTAGGAATTGCTACAAAAGAAAGCAGTCCGGAAAGCCTGGGACATAGAAATGGACATGGCTGGGAGATTTTATGCCTGATGGAAACAGGGCAGTCTAAGTCTTGGAGTATGGAAGCTAAGAGGCACCCCAGGAGAGGTTTCTGGAAATCTTTATTCTGGGAAAAGATTGCTAATGCTTAGTGAGGAGTGTTTTCATTTTTCTTATTGTTGTGGAAGGAAGGGATAGAACAAAAGGATTGTGTCAGAGCAATACAGCATTGTTGAAGGCGATTCTTTGGGGGAGAAATGTACCTGGACTGTGCCCAAAGAAACAGGGACAAGGCATTCCAGGGTGCCTCACATTCAAGTCTTCATATAGATAAAGTAAGGTATCATCAGAACAAGATGGAATTACTAATAAAAAGACGGAGACAACTATTTCTCCAAAGCCAGTAGCTCTGTAGTTGAGGCACTCACTGTAGCAAGGAAGACTTGCATTCAAGTTCTTGATCTGAATCAAGGAACTGAAGCTCTTGAGCTTGTATTTTCTATCATCTACTATTGTGCTGTTTGAATATTTGGGAAAATGTGTTTTCTTTAAAGGGATAGACTTGCAATGATCTTTATTCTCCTTCAAAGTTGTATCTATCAAAGAGCAACGAAAGCTTTGTTTCAAGCTGCAGGCCTGCCAAAGAATCTCAATTCTCTACATCTGTTAACATCTGTTCATCCTGTGTCAGAACTCAGGTTTGAGTTCCATTCCCCAGTATCCCAAAATCCAACCCTGAATGCTCCAACGCCAAAGTCTTGAAACACGGTCCTTTGCAGTATACAAACTGGCAGGTCAATGTACAACAAAATACACCATTTATTGTCACTGCTGAGCAGATCCTGGAAACAAAGGACTGGTGAACACATGATTGCTGTTTCCTGGCTCCAGTAAAGATGAGTTGCTGAGTTCAGACCAGAACTCAGAAGGAGCTTTTCTCCTCCCTTTTCCTGTTCCTGCAGTACAGGTTCAGCTGAGCAGCAGTGCCCTGAACTGAGTTACCGGCTAGTGCCAGAAACTAGGAATAGTGAAGGAAAGAATTATTCTGGAGTGTAGTCACTGATCTCAACCCTTCCAGGGTTCTCTGTTGCCTTTCAACTGAAGACTATAGACTATACATCTCTTGTGGAGTTGAGTTGATTCAATGTCAATGTCTAGTATTGGAGATTTAAGATACAGTATGATCACAAGCATAATGGCTGTAGGGTAAGTGACTTTAAGGCACCCACCACTTTCTTTGTTAGGGTTTGGTCTGACATTTGATAAGAAGTAAGAAAGAATATTAACCTTGAATAGGTGTCAACTGAAGAGTATTTCCATTATACACTACTTGTAATAGCAAAGCTTAAGAAATTCCAGCCCTAAGCTTTTATTTCCTACCCTTGTCCTCCAATTCACTATCACTCTGCCATGCCAGTGCAGCTGTTTATTTAGCAATAGTATAAACTGAATCACTGAGATGACTCAGGCTTGAAGAAAAATTGTAGGTTATCTTTTAGTACAAACCCTTTCCGTGATTGCCTCACAGACCCATAAGCAGCTGTATCAACCCAACTGAATAAGTAGGAAACTGCAGTATGGGAAGGGCAGTAAGTGTAGTTAGGAAAGCTTCCTGGGGTAGCTGTGTTGGTGTACATCAGTGTGTTGTAGAATTACACCCCTAGCATTTGGAAGAGAGGTCAGCGTAACCTTGTATAAACAGTGTCTGAGGACTGTGACCCTGTTTAGCTGGGGAACTGCTGCCTTCATTCTGTCACTGATAATGGATGGAGCTTGACACAAACCTGAAATTTCAAGTTTCTTTGTACAAGAAATCACAACTTTATATGTACTACGCATCCAAAGCCAGACAGATGTGGTCTAGAGTATATGGACTAGATTCCTTAAATAGGAGATAATTTTCACTGGATCCGTAGGACTTTGTCCCCACACACACACCCATTGCCATTTTTTCACCAGACCTTAAAGCTTTCTTTTTCTGACTGTAGGAAGACCAGTAGCCATAGCTTAAGGACCAACATCATGTTCCCAAATTTTTTACTTCCCAGACTTGGCTCATGCTATCCCATTGCATGGGGATCCTACTGCTACTTAATTGTAACAAAGATACTTGAGAGAAGTTGCTGTTTGTGTATTTAGCTGATTTTAATCCTCTCAGGAAAATCTGTCCTTGGTTCCCACAAATAACAACTAACTTTTCCAGCTTACAGGGGGGTGTGTGGCTGTTTCCTGTGATTCTGGAGACAGGTAGCTGAGCCACAGTCACCTGGGCTTGGAAGCTCTTCTTCAGTTGTGTGATGGACTCTTTTTATGACTCTTGCCTAGTAACTCTGTGAAAGTCTGGGTATGTCATCACAGCTGTACTAGGATTTGTAGCGTGAGCTGTCTTCATTCAAAGAGGCATGAGGGAAACTTGCTGCAGGTAACAAGCAATACTCATGAGTACCTGAAAAATGCCTTTACTGTATTTCCACTCTTGTGTTTTGCTTTTCAGCTAACTGCTGTTAACAGACTAACAGTCAGTGACTATGTAGGGCCACCCTTAATGGCTACAAAGAACAGCTAGGCATATTTTAATAATCCTTTGATAGCAGTCAGTAAAGAACTAGTTTTTCATTGGCTTTTACGCTGTCACCTTGATGTTAACTTTTAGCTATGTCCTCATACTTGAACCAAAACTTCACAGGGATTATTCTTAGTGTTTGCCCGAAGCAAGGGTACTTTAAACAGACTGGGTTTAAGTGTGATTGCATAAGAGTTTAAACCATCTCCACCTCCTCCCTTGTTCTTTGACTGATATTCATCTGATTTGTTCAAGGAGCTAAGATAATAAAAAAATAGCTCTACAAAAAGAAAAGTGATTGGATTTAGTTCCCTGAAGTGATTCATTGCAGATTCAGGTGAGTACTGGAAATGATGCTACAGAGAAGGTAGGAGTATCTAGAGTTTATTGGGCAGGACTGCTGAAATTGGTTCAAGTTATAGAACTATACCATGTAAACTGATTTAACTGCTCAGCATCACCAAAAAAGACTAGAAGAAAATTATCCCCTCCTACAAAATGTGAACTTTTTTTTCCCATAGGTTGACACCTGTAATTTATAAGTAGGTTGGAGGTTGTTCTAACAGTCTCTCTCTATATATAGAAATTTCTTTTGAAGACAGTAGAAGTCTGTTAGCCATGCTGACCCCCTTTTCTGTTTTACAGTTGGGGTAACTGCATGTTAAAATCCTATGCCCTATTTTGATTTATATATCATACCATGCTTTAGGTATTTCCCTCTGTTCTAATCCATATAAGGAAAAAGCTAATATTGCAGTGAGTTTTATGAGAATAACTTCAGACTGGTATAACCAGAATGATTGCCTCTCCCTTGCTCAAAATATCCTGTCTCTTTCCTAACTAATAATCTCAATCCTGTTGTGCTGCCAGAATGAAATAAGCACCTATATTGTTTAATCAGTCTCTTGAATGTTGAGCAGTCAGTGTCCAATGACTGATGACTGGCAGCTCATTAACTCCTATATAAACTGCCTCATGGGAAAAATTAAAGATTAAATCAATGAATTAATGAGTTTGTTACCATTTATTAATTTTTTATTTCAGCTACGTAATTTTAATAGAGTTAAATTTACTTGCTTTTCTTTACTAATCCAGTTCACACCCTGCTAGTGTAGGCACTAGTGAGGGTTAAGCTGAAGCAAGAAATCTTTTTGTAAATCAGTGCCATGCTAAAAACAGTTTAGTCAGGTTTGATATACTGCTGGTCGATTAAAAACTGCCTCCAGTTTCCTTGGTTCTGCTGCTTTCCCCACGGGGAATCTCCCACGTTTAAGCTTGGTGGGAGGCTAATTTTCTGTCCACCCTGAAACTCAGGTCCAGGCGTCCTTGTCCACAGAATGGGTTGTTAATTAGGCAGCACAATCCTGCTAAGCTACAGAATAGTTTAAGTTAGCTCTTGGCTACTGTCCTAGCCCAAAGGCTGCATGAGCATTTCCCAGTACTTGGGACACAAACACAATGCAGAGCAGCAACATGTGTGTCGCTGCAGCTGCTGGCCTGCCAAGCGCAGCGTTCCACGTGGGGCAGATGATGTGCATGCCCCTCTCCGCCTTATGTTTCCCGTTGCCTTGGTCTCCAGGTTTGCCTCAAGAAGTCGGTCATATTTTTCTTTAGAAAATCTATTAATGCAAACATTCTGGAGCATTTTACAAAGCAGATATCTTACCATGTAAAACACAAACTGAAACCAAATAATGTGACTTGTGAAACTGTCTTCTGTGTTGCCTAAAACAGACCGCTGAAGTTAAAAATAGATAGGCAAGACTCTCTTGTTAATTTTCAGTCAAGCAAAAACTCTGTTTCTTTGTTTAGCTAGTTGGAGAATTCCACAGGCAAGGCACATGATACAGTAAACCACGGCATGGCACCAAACAATGAAGATTGCAGGTGCACAGAAAGTGCAGTTTGTTCACAAGTCCAGTTAAAGCTGAACATAGAGATCCCCTGGAGACATACCGAAATAATACTGATTTACAGGTATGCTTTCTGCTAGGAAACTATTAACTAATGTAATCTTCAGTTGATCTCTAAAACTTAAAAATAGCCTGACCCTGTTACAACTGACCAGAAGTCAACAAGGATAAGTTTGGTCAGAAGAATGTATATTTAAACAACTACATTGTTCTTTAAAAAAATATATCGTGGTGACTTTTAAAGGCCAACTCTTAGGGTTGATCTTGTTCTGCCAGTTCTTTAGAAAAACAAAATGAGAAATCATTCCATCCTGAAGGTTTGGTTTGTTCTTACAATTTTCCACCAAATATTTTCACAAGAAAAGAATGCTTTTCTTCTGAATGTTGATATATTTCAGATTTTTTAATAGACAAAGGGCTTTTCACAAGCTTTTTAAAAGAGCCCAGTACTAGTACAGGTTCATCTTGTCCACGTCCTTGAGTGTTTTTCTTTGTTTCAAATATGCATTGATGTTTCTGTATGAGAATTATATCCTCTAATCCTCTCAGCTCCCACAGAAAATGGACATGATCTAGCAGGCAGAAGGCATTAGGTGTAGATGTAGTTCTGTTGAGTTAAGTGTAAGAACACAGACAAGCCAATTTTTTTTTTTTGGCAGAAACAGGCTTTGCTGGATCAGAATAGGTCACAGGCTCTAATGCAGAATAGCTGAAATTTAGATTATATCAGCTCGTTCTGAATTTGATTTTGTTAACCACAGCAAATCCAAAATGGAAAAGAATCCTAAAGCTCTTCTTGAGCTACAGGGACCACTTTAAATCCCAAAGCAAGATTTCTTTGTAAGGGTTCTTGAAGATCTGAGTTACACTGATGATGTAATGTCCAGGAAAATATATTTTCTTTGAAAAACATCTTAATTTTCTCTTCAGAGTTCTGTTTAAAACAGTAAGTGCTTCAAAAATGGATTAAAATATACACTAAATCTCCAAAGGATATAGTGTTTCTTTAGAGGTGTTTCCAAGAAGACCTCTGGGGAGAGCAATACTGCATTTGCTTCTGCTTGATTAATTCTTGATGATGAAAGAAATAATTAAATCACTCCTGAGTAAAGTGGCCAACAATTGTCATGGAGGTAAATAAGGACGAGAAGAAGGTAATCATATATGGCAGTTTGGGTCACAGGATAGCTTAGAGCCATTCGTACAGTGTGTTAAGCATAGTTAGGTACAAAATGGTAGATAGCAAGTAGTGAGTAATGAAGGTAATTTTTACAGAGTGGAGACTGTATCACTGATTCTGAGAACTGCTGAGGCTTCAGAGAGGACAAGCAACTCAGGTACTGTCAGTTTGATGCTGTCGGCTAACATGAGATCTCAACAAGCTTGCCTCCATAACAGGGTAATTTTGTTTATCATCTCTGTACACCATTACAAAATGCATTCTCATGTATTCAGTATGTTCCTACATTTATGAATGCTGAAGAAATAGAAGGGTGCAGAGATCTGCAGTATTTGTGGGGGAGCTGAAGTCAGTGTCTTAATGTGAGGAGAATCAGGGACTCGGTCTGGTTATTCAGAAAGAACAGGTGACAATTTTTAAGTCATTAAAAGAAAAAAAGGGAAAAATTATTAAAAGCCTTTTCATCTGGGGGTTAAAGTCATAGGAATAGATCACCAGAAGCTAAAATCAGACAACTTAGAAGTTAACAATACCCTTTCAGTTCTGAGCATGATTCTGCCCCCCAAGATAAGTTGTCAGGGATAATGTCTAAATGAGGACTTTATGGTAGGCGTCCATAGGGAGAAGTGAGGCATAAGCTGAAAATTGACACAACATATTTTTTGTGTCAATTGACAGGAGAAAAGCCACAACAGTGCACTTCAGCCAGGAGATTTGGAGCCGAAGAAGGTTTCTGAAATCAGGGGAGGCTGCTTGAGAACAGAGCCTGGTAAGATCACACTGTTACTTCTGCCCTTTTTCTGGGTGATGCATATTATCTGGAATTATTTGGTTAAATGGGTGAAATGTATTAGCCTCAGATGTGCAAATGTTACTAGATGTTCTGATTTTTCCTTTTGTCCTTGAACTCTGTGTCTGCAAATAACTTGGGAATTACTTAAGTAACAATAAGTAGGGTATGTGGAGTGCTGGGATAGAGCCCTGCTGCGAGTATCCCGTTAGAAACTTAAGCCGTGGGCAAACCACTGCTGACGTAAAATTCCTATTAGCCTAGGGTTATAGATGGAATAAACAACCTACATGTTAGAAAGTATCCACCAGGTTTTGTGTTTAATGGAAAGAGACACAGAGTTGAAACGAAAGACTTCAGAGGAAACACTTGCAAAAACACTTCAGACTTTGTTAAGAAGGAGATTTAGGATCAAGTCCACTGAAAAAGAATATTTGCAAGTCAATTTTATTTAATATAATGAAACACCCTGTGGGTTTGAACTAGATCTGTTATTTCACTATTTGGGTTTTTTTCTTTCAGCTAGACATAGTGCTACATCTATGTATGTAGGTAATTTCTTTTCAAGTATTTTCCTCAGGTTTATGGAATTAATTTGGACAAGCAAACCCTGAAAGGCCATCTGAAAATTTTGTATTTCTTTAGAAACTAGTATCACCAGGGAAAAAAAGGGGTGTTTTTACAATAATTTGTTCTCAAAAGGGCTGTGTGTATTTGCTTGGCATTTTCATTTTGATGTGAATGTGTATCACTTTGTGGGTTTTGTCAGAATTTTATTCCTTGAATAGAAGAAACAAACTGGAGTTTATAACTTGAAACTGTATATGTGAGAAATAAGATATTTCAGTAAAAAAAAAAAGCATTTGCTTTTAAAATTGCAGAGCATTTTTGAAGCAGCTGAAATGATGAATTGACAAACATCTGGGCTAAAGCCAATCTTTGTAAGACAATACCAGAATATAATTTTACAGATCTGAGAACCACAAAAACAAGGGTGTTTTAGACAGTGACAGAAAGCCAGGCTGCTAATACAAAACATACTGCCTACAGATCTGAGAACAGTGCCCCAAATTGCTAACACACAGCAACACAAGAGTCGGGTTTCAACATTGTTTTTCATTTCATAAACTTCTACAGATTTCAGTAGATATTTAACTTTTCTCCGGCATTGATTGGTACAGTTACAAATCACTCAGTATTTTCGTTTTTTCAAAGTTTCACACAAGATTTCTTTTTACAAATGATTTGTTCCCAAGTCATTTACTAATGTTGGGGAATGGGGAATCTCCATCACACAGCTGTGTGGAAGTGGTATAAGAAAGCAGAGCATGTAGTTATAAAGTCTGTTTGTTCTCAGATATTACGAGATGACTCAAGAATGTTGTGTATATAGAATCTATATTAAAGGGGAGGTTGGGAGAAAAAGATGCAGGCAGCTATGCACTGGTCAGAGTAATTTAGAAAATATGCAGAACTTTAGAACAGTTCTTTTAGGGTAAAGACTAATACAGACATAAAGGGAGAGTAGAATGAAATGCTGAAGTAGTTTGAGCTAGACTAATCTGATACCTGTCTACGTAGAAGTGCAGTAAATCTCATCTAACTTCAGGAAAGCATATCTTTTGTTGACACAAAGGAAACTATGGGATTGAAAAGTGGGATTTAGAAAAGGATTTGTAGGGCTGTACCACAGTAGATAATAACACTAGCAATGAAAGGAAAGCTCTTGTGTAGAAGAGGGTCAGATTTGAAACTCCTCAGGTTTAGTGTTGGATCTGAATCCTTAATACTTGTTTTAATCACTTGGACACAAAAGCTAGGAATACGGTGACAAAATTTCCCGGTTATGCAAAGTGCACTCTCAATATCAAAGTGCTGTATGGGAAGAACTAGGTGACCTTGAGAACTACAGTAATGTAAACAGGATTAAATTCAGTAGTACAAAATGCAAATCCAATGGAATGGAATGCAAGGACTGAGAGTGGACTAATAACAAAAATTACTGTTTCAGCCAGAAGCTCATTAGTTGGAAACACAGGCAAATTACATTGGCACGTACAATCCTAGGAGCTTTGGCCTGCCTTAGCTGAATTATTTCTAGCAGAATTAGAGGAGCGTTAATGATGTTATGCAAAGTTCTAGTGAACACATCAAAATAATTTGTGAAGTTCTACTCATTCATATTCAAGAAACATGAATTAAAATTGGAGTAGACGCAAAGAAAGGCTCTATTCTTACTATTCTAGTAGCCTTTCTTACAAGAAGATATCATAAAAATAATGTTTACCCTAGCAAAAAGTCCGAGAAGGAATAAAATCATAGAATCATAGAATGGTTTGGGTTGGAAGGGACCTCTAAAAATCACCAAGTTCCACCCCTCTCACCATGGGCAGGGACATCAAAGCCCCATCCAACTGTCTGCTTGTCTGAGAAGGGGATATTGTGTCTTTCCATAACATGTTGTACAGTTACTGGGAGGCTGTAACACTAAGGACAGAGAGGAAAAGAAAATGCAGAACTCTTTGAACTGTCTGAGCCACAAGAACAAGCAGATGTAAAATAGAGAATAAACTTCAGTGGGAAACTGGAAGATGATTCTTTTCCGTTAAAGCAGTTAAAGGCTGGATCACCTCCCAGTAAGAACAGTCAGAGCCAAAGAAATAGCTACTTTTAAAATGTATCTTGATTAGTTCATTAGCAGGCTTATGCAATATGGTTATTCGTAATAGCAGGTGGCTTCGCTGAGTCAGGTGGTTTCTTCCAGCCTCTGCTCCTAGTTGTTGCCTCTGTGAGGGTGGATCTGCAGAGAAGTCTGTGGATGACAGATTGCTGATATATTACAGATCTACCTTAACTCAAAAATGATTTTTTGAAGACTGAACCATTACGCTAGTGTCAGCTCTTTGGAATTGTCTGGTTCAGCTATTATTTTGGTTCCCTGCAGCACATATTTTCATTGCAGGTCTAGGCAGTGGTCAGCGCTGGTTCATGTATGCAGAGGTATTAGATTTTCTCACTCTTGAGCTTTTGATGTATCAGTGAAGAATATGAAAGGCTTAATTATGCCTTTGTGAAGCTAAGGTGCTGCCTGTGGTGGGAAGGAGGTGCTTTATGGCAGCTGGGGAGCCTGTGATCCCCTCAAGCTCTGCGGTTACGATGGATGGGCAGCACTGGCAGGACAGGTCTGGCTGGCGTTCCCGCAGGTGTCCTGAGTGTCTTTCCCAACATGTGCAAACGAAAGGATTTCCTTGGGAAAAAATGGGAGGAAAAGGAAAAGATAAAGGGGTATAATCCCACCATTCAGATGCCTCTTCAGAGTCACTGTTGCCCATGTTAGTGGTAACTGATGCTGAGTTTATAAAGCCCTATTTTGTTGACGTCTTGCTTAGATTAGTACAGGTTACCACATTGGTAAGTGGGGCAATTGCCTTGAACTTGCACTTTTCTTTCTATGCACTATTGCTTTTCTTCCATATGTATAACCCCTGCTAAAGGTTTTGGGAGCTTTGCTTAGGGAAAGTGCATGTTTAACTGCCAAACTAAATAGAGGACTGTGAAGGAGAAGTGCTATACGTATTTCTGTAGCCCAGCTCTGTACAATGGAGATAAGCTTTTCACATTGTTCTCTTAATTTCTTACCCCATTTTTTTATCAGGCATACAGTAACATTCCTGACTCTGTCCAGCACCATGGAAATCTGCAATGTGCACTCGAGTGGGAGCAGTAATTGCATAAACACTGCCGGTGTTTATGCACTTCCCACAGACCTCTTGGAGCCCTCGTATAATAATTTTCTTCAATAAAGAAAACTGTATAAGCATTAATCATCAAAACGTAGTGAGATCCTGTAGTTTGGTGGGTCAGGCAGCTTGCCGGGGTTCTGCAGCATGCAGTTTGACATTTTTTGGCATTGGCAAATTCAGGAAGGGTTGGGTTAGGTGAGTGTATTGGGTCTGGCTGGGATGGAGTTAACTTTCCCCACAGCAGCCCTCATAGTGCTGTGCTTCGTATTTGTAGCTAGAAAGGTGTTGATAACACACCAGTGCTTTGCATGCTGAGCAGTCCTCGCACAGCATGAAGGCTGTCTCTGCAACATCCCCCCTCCAAAGGCCGGTAGGCTGGGGGTGGGCAAGAGGTTGGGAGGGGACATAGCCAGAACAGCTGAACCAAGCTGACCAAAGGGATATTACATACCATATGACGTCTGCTCAGCAACAGAAGCCAAGAGAAAGGAGGAGAGGAGGGGGCAGTAAGTATTAAGGCATTTGTCTTCCGGAGCAACCTCTACGCATACTGAGGACCTGCTTCCCAGGAGGTGGCTGGACATCGTCTGCGGATGGGAAGTAGAGAACTAATCTTTTTGTTTTCCTTTGCTTCTGTGTGCAGCCTTTGCTTTTTCTTTACTAAACTACCAAAGCTACCAGCTTATTTAACTAGAAAGCCTGGTGAGAACATGTACATTTATGCATACTATTCAAGCAGCTGAACTATTTTCTCTACTCTCTTTTGTCTCCCTTCATAAACACTTAGAGAAATGCAGAATAGCACAATTTGATTTTACAGTGGTTAGTCATGCAACTGGCTATAACTTTTTAGGACTGGGTTTGAAGCTGCAGCTGAGTTAAGCTAGTGAATGCTTCTGTAAAAGGGGAGGTCCTGTTCACCCACTCCTCCCTCCGCTCCTTTATTCCTACCTACCAGTGAGCACTACCTCCCTTGCACCATCTTTGGTGCTCACTGGACCTCTTATGAAGCTGATTTAACTTGCTAACCTGACAGAAGTTTTTTGTCAAGGTAGTTGTTTGTCAGTTTGGAGCTCAGCTGGCACATGGAGAAGTGGGAGCACGTGTCCAGGAGCAAGGAGGGTGCGGGAAGTGAGACCTCCCAGCTTCAGTGATCCGCTCAGCCATGTTGTCAAAATGCCCCAACTGCAGTCTCAAACACATGATATGCTGCCCAGCAAGGAACTAGGTAGAGACAAAAGTTTGTGATGGTGTCGGAGATACGTGCATTCATAATTTGTGCAAGGGCTCAGCTCCACAGTGCCCAAATAAGCCTAGTGACGGTAGCCAGGTTCAGCCATGAGCCCAGATGGCCAGACAAGTCCATGGAGATGAGGCAGGTCAGGGATCAGGCCAGGAGCTCAAGTTCAAGGCTCAGGGTCAGCGTCCAGATCAGTGGGGTTCCTGTCCCAGCACAGGCATGGCTGCAACGCTGCTGCAGCATGGCTCAGGTGGGGACCAAGTATGAGGCCCTCAGCTTAAAAGCCACTGCAGAGCAAAATGGGGGAGAGTGCCCACTGAGGCTTTAAAAAATCACATGTATAAACAAGAAAATACATATCTTTAATAAATTCTGATTCTATCCTTCACTCAGTTAGCATATACAAGACAATGACATGGTTAATGAATGATGAATAATTTATTACGACATTTAAAGAAAAATCTTGTCTAAAACCAGCTTACATTTAAAATGTTCTGGCCTTACAAGAAGAATCTACTTGTCATCATAATACAGTGGAATTATTCTCTTAAGTAAATTGAAATATTATACTTGGTCTTTTGAAATGTCTTTGGGTGATCAGAGCACTCTGTTGATTTACTTTTACAGAAGATTTTCTTATATTTATTCTGCTTTAATGTATTAAAACTGTATTTGGTCCGCATTGAATAAGAACAAAGTTTTAAAATCCCACTGTCATCACTTAGTAAATAATTATGTGGCTGTCCATCAGCAGCCTTGACCTAGCCTTACAGAATATCACTGATGTAATTCTTCCTTCATGCTGTCTGCTGTCCTGAGTTCAGTAAGATTGTTTCCAGAATAACATTCGATTCCAATGTCCTGCAAGTCAATCAAGGCTAGATTATGATGGGAGAATAAAAAGGTTGTACTTGAGTCATTCTTAGCAGTCTACATGTGTGGGTGATTAATCTTTTTTCACTACAGTTAGAAAACACCTGATGTTTCTGTTACACAAGAATAAAATCAAAATAAGTCTATAAGGAAGAAATATTCTGGAGGTTTCATAATTTTTTTAAAGTTTATAAAACGTCTCTTTTTTAATTCTATTTAAGTAGAAATAATATGTAAAAGTGCGTAGTTCAAAGGAATTCCCTTCTCTCTATACTTTGCTGTATAAACTGGGATCTTGTTGCTTTAGTCACTCAGTTGTTTTAAGATTATGTTACCTGCTAGAGGTAGAACAGTGAAACTGGATTAGTAGTGGCTGCTTTAACTTGATCAGACAGTTTAAATGAAATTTAAAACATAGATCCACTTTTCTGTTATGCTTCTAACAATGGAAACATATTTATCTCTTCAAATTCACTATCCCTGTGCATGAGATTTGAATGTATGGGCAAAGGTAGCATTTGATATTCTGAGTTTTGTAAGACTCCTGTTTATGCAAAACTTAAATTTACAAGACCTCTTGAGTGTGCTGAAGATGTCTGCCCTGATTTCCATGGGAATACCTCTAATTAGAGATATGCTAACCTGTAAGTGTTTTTCTGCAGTCTTCTCTCTGTTCCTCTTTCCCCTCATGCAAGTAACAATCAAAGGGTTTTGATCATTGTCTTTCATTATCTAACTCAACTCATTCCAGTCTACAGTGATGAAATAACTTCTCACTTCAAAGTACAGTCTTTGGTTTTGCTTTTGTCGGTTAGGATAGAAAACTTTGAAGTGTGAAACATCTGGGGAAGAGCATCTTCGGTCATAGGCTTGCCAAGCTGGTGAAGAGGGCTTTAAACTAGAGATGCTGGGGGAGGGGAACCTCAATCCATCCCACTCCTACCAGTTTGATGCCAGGGCCAGCAATAGATGCCCAGAGCCTGCAGAAGGAACACAGGTCAGCAGGA
>NW_008824282.1:1492269-1507139 GCF_000699105.1 Pygoscelis adeliae | reverse complement strand
GATTCTGCCCCTCTACTCTGCTCTGGGGAGACCCCACCTGGAGTACTGCGTCCAGCTCTGGAGCCCTCAGCATAAGAAAGACACAGACCTGTTGGAACGGGTCCAGAAGAGGGACACAAAAATGATCAGAGGGATGGAACACCTCCCCTGTGAAGAAAGGCTGAGAGAGTTGGGGTTGTTCAGCCTGGAGAAGAGAAGGCTTTGGGGAGACCTTGCAGCCTATCAGTACTTAAAGGGCGCTTAGAAAAAAGATGGCAGCAAACTTTTTAGCAGGGCCTGTTGCGACAGGACAAGGGGGAATGGCTTTAAACTAAAGGGGGGGTAGATTTAGACTAGATAAAAGGAAGAAATTTTTTACGCTGAGGGTGGTGAAACACTGGCACAGGTTGCCCAGAGAGGTGGTGGATGCCCCATCCCTGGAAACATTCCAGATCAGGTTGGACGGGGCTCTGAGCAACCCGATCTAGTTGAAGATGTCTCTGCCCACGGCAGGGGGGTTGGACTAGATGACCTTTAGAGGTCCCTTCCAGCCCAAACTGTTCTATGATTCTATGATCTTTCATAATCTTTATAAACTCTTTCAGACAAATCTAATCTCTGTGGGGATCTGGAACAGCATGATCAAGATCAGATTTATTCTATATTGCAGTAGGAACAACAAGAAAAGGGCCCTTCCTAAAGGAAAAAAAAAAAGGCCCTTTCTAAAGTAATTGCAAATACCTACTGATTGCTGCCATCCTCTAAATTCACAATCAGATTTGGCATGAGCTTATCAGCAGCAACCCTTGCCATATCTGCAAGTGTTCCTCTTTTCTGTGTGTATGAGGTGTCCCAGTTTCCAGTTTTATTGTGTCAGAAAAAGAGGGTGACACATAGAGGACTGCTAAACAATGATCTAAGAAGAATGTCATGACTTTATGAATACTTCATATGCTTAGCCCGTGAAGTGCAATTATTACAGATTGGGTTTTAAGAATTTATTGTGAGCACGCATTCATCAAGCTTTACAGGAACTGTGAGAAGAATAAACCTGAAGACAATTAGGTGTCTTCTGAAAGTAACATCTTCCAACCAAGCATTTGAGAATCATGCTTACTCTACAGTAATGCACTTCCATGATTCTGGCATAGTGACATAGTTGTAGTCAAGTCTGGGAATAAAATAAGAAAAAAAAGCACTAAATAAAAAAAACTTTTTTGCATTAAGAAATGGGGAGGGTGTACTTGTCAGGTGGTGTTGTCATTGGAACAGTCTCAGGTCTTGGGGAGGTATCTTGAAAGCAGTTGAAGCCTTCCCTTGCTCTCAGGGAACGATGGGGCTTAGAGAAAGCAAGTGTGTAAATGGACTTTTTAGGATGGGGCAATCCAAGAGATAATGCATTGCTGTAAAGAAGCTGTCTAGTCACAGCTCACCAAAGCCATTGCTTTTAGAGGATGCAGATGCTGTCTCAATGCCAAAGAGGAAAAGCTGAAGCCACGGAAGGACTTACTTACTTTTTCCTTGAAATCAAAGTCTCCTCCTGTACTTGAGCACACAGTTTTTGTTAACCCGATAACACTGGTTTTGTTTTGTTAATACTGTTTTGTTTTTGTTAACCCAGGCTGCTATGTAACAGTTTAGATATATTTACTTAGTTTTGATACATATTCATTTTGGAGGAATGCCTTGATAATTACATTTGCTATCCCAGTAGCTCAGGACTTGAATTTGTTGATTAAATCCTTCTCTATCAAAACCTCTTTTGTAATCGCTACTGCACATCATTGCAAAATGTTGTGTACTCCAGAAAGTAAATTAGGCACCAATTTCCCTAAGGAGGTCATCATTCCACAGGGCCTAGAACCTGCTCCTTGTATTTGGTAACAAATATATGGTCCCAAACTCCCCGGGCCAGGACTTACATATGCCTCTCTCTCTGCTGCCTGACCTCCCAGTGCTGATGCTGGCAGTTAATGGTTATTGAGACAACTGTTTCATCATTTGGGATCTAAGCTGTTTAGAGGTGCTTAGGCACCTCCAGAGTTTCATCAGCTCTGTCCAAACAGGATGGGGGCCTTTAGGCACGTTGTGGTTTAACCCCAGTCAGCAACTAAGCACCACACAACTGCTCGCTTACTGCCCCCAGGTGGGATGGGGAGAGGATCAGAAGAGTAAAAGTGAGAAAGCTTGTGAGTTGAGATAAAAACAGTTTAATAGATAAAGCAAAAGCTGTCCTAGAAAACTTGCATTACTGCTAACAAGATCCACCTAGCACTTGCCTCCCTTTTACTAGATCTGCTTCATAATCTCAGCACATAAGCCTGTTGTATAGGGTGCCCTACTTACTGCCTTAAATGTCCACATTTGATTTTGTTGTGTCAGTTTGCTGTCAACAAACTGATACATATGAAACTGGAAAAGGACGAGATGCAGGCTGGCTGAATGCAAGGTCAGGCAGTTTCCATATTTCTGTGGCTCTTAGTATCGCTCAGCAAGGCAAAAATTGCTCCCTGTCCTTTTCATGTAGAATACACCAGAACTGTAGAATGATGGCAACATTGAGGTCACACTAGCATCTGTGGATAAACCACATCATTCTTCAGGTGTTCAACTATTAGTAATGGGATACTAATTTCAGAATGTGTAAGACCCTTCTGGGCCTTATTTCATGAATTCAGAATTAGCTATTCCGCCTTTTCAGAGCTGTTCCTGGGTGTCCATACTGATCCAGAAGTGGGTAGGTGTCATCTGGCCACAATGTACTCATTAAAGATTTGGGGCTATCTATCTTAACCGTTGGCAAGCTCTATTCCTGTAACTGTTCCTGTAGCAAACATGCTCAAGTCCATACACTAATTGTTCATTGCTTTGGTCATTGCTGTCCTGACATCACTGCTGCTTTCCACGGAGGCAACATGACCAGCTGGACCAGATGTTTTGTTGAGAAATATGTAACTATAGCTGTTCTCTGGAGAAGTCCTGACAACATTACATCATACCCTGATAACTTATAAGCTACTTTAAGCAATTCATGTTCAGCTTTATTACATACTTTGTGAAACACTGTGATTTACATATTTCAGGACTTCAGAGTCTCCCTGTAGTCTGTGTTGTTAACTTGTTCCTATGCAGAGATTTACAGTCAAGACATTAATGTTCTGGCCTAGATTCTTACTGCTTATGCTCTGCTGTCGTATGGCATGTTCCGCTATTCTGATGACAGCTTCTTATCAGATATCTACTGGATGCACTATCAGGTGGTTTAAGGCCTACTAGTATTGTCCATAAAATCAACTTACTACAAGCCTGGATAAAATTATTGGAAGGCAGCTGAATACTTTGCAGTCCATGAAAGGACAGTAAAGAGCAATGGCCCTTGCTGTTTGTGTCTCCAGGCCCACATCTGAGCTGTTGCCAAGCCTGAGACTGACTTTGGTTACGAAGAGCTGTGGTTAAGAAACTTAAGCAAGAGCACCATGACAGTTCTTGCCTTTTCTTTTACCTAGTCTTTTTTTTTACCTAGTCTTGAGACTCCCTTCACCCCTTGCAAACTCCTCTTCCTTCATCTTCCTCCTCATCTCCGTATTTTTGTAGCTACAGACAGCAAAGAGGTTGAGCCAGCCAGCCAGAACAGACTTTGCTGCCATCACATCAGGAATGTTATTGGACATACTGGGTGTAGGAGTCAAGGTGTTGGCATCAGGGGGCTGCAGGGGTGGCCTTTATGAGAAGAGGTCAGGGGCTGCCCTGTGCCGGACACAACGGGTTCCAGCTAGCTCCACAATGGACGCACCATAGGACACAACTGAGCCCATCAGCGAAGCTGGTGGCACCTCTATGAAAGCATATATAAGAAAGGGTAAAACATTGCAGCGCAGTGTGAGGAGTGAGGAAAATAAGTGTGAGAAACAACAGTGTGAGCACCAGGGTCGGAGAAGAAGGGAGGAGGTGCTCCAGCTGTCAGAGCAGGTATTCCCTTGCAGCTTGTGGAAGAGACCACGGTTGGGCAGATACCCACACTGCAGCCAGTGGAGAACCCCATGCTGGAGCAGGTTGGTATTTCCTGAAGGAACTACAGCCTGTGGAGGAGCCCACAAAGGAGCAGGTTCTCCTGACAGGAACTGTGGCTCTTGGAGGACCCACACAGGAGCACATTTTTTCCTGAAGGACTGCAGCCTGTGGAGAGGACCCACACTGGAGCAGTTCTTGAGGGACTGCAGCCCAAAGGAAGGGCCGATGCTGGACCAGGGGAGTAGTATATGGGAAAAGCATGAGGAGGAAGGAGTGGCAGAGATGAACTAGTGCGTACTGACTATAATCCCCCACTCCCCCATCCCCCCTGGACCACTTTGGTGGTGGGTAGTAGTGGAGTCAGGAATGGAGTGAGTTTGAGCCTGGGAAAAAGGGGTGTGGGGAAAAGGTGTTGTTTTAATTTTGTCTTTGTTTCTTCTCACCATCCAAATCTATTTAATTGGCAATAAATTAAATTAATTTTCCCCATGTTGAATCTGTTTTGCCCGAGATGGTAACTGGTAGGTCATATCCCTGTCTTTATCTCAACCTACAAGGTTTTTTCATCTTATTTTGCCTCCTTTCTTGTTGAAGAGGGTGATAAGAGTGGCTAGGTGGGCATTTGGCAGCTGACCAAGGTCAACCCACCACAGTAAAAAAAAAAGCTTTCTCCTCAGTTTCATTTCAGCCTTTTTATGAGAAGCAAAAGGACTTGCTTGGATTTGACATTCATACTTAGATAGCCTTAATTTGTGTATTACCTCAGAAAATGCTTTGCCCAAGGCACAGTCTAATGGGGCACACAGGACATTTGGCTGTACCTGAATGAGATTTTGCCTCCAATAGCTTGTGCCAGCAGGGTTTTTCCTCATTTTTTTTCTGACAGGTCTTTTTTATTGCTGCCCAGACTTTTCCTGCTTACGTGTTGCTTTTCTGTCAAGGGCAAATGAGCAGCTTCCATGAAAGCTGACCCTCAGTAGAAACCCAAGAATGACATCCATATTTCCCCTTTTCCAGTCTCTATGTTGTATAACTCAGTTCTGCTGCCCTGTACCCTCTTCCTCTGCTATTTCTAGCGTATACAATTGGTGCTGCCCTATCTTCTATATGACACTGCAGGCCTGCCTTTAATTTAGCTCATGATGCACTCACCCAAACCAGGACTCCCTTTGCCGGGCAATATGATAATGGTGTTTGAGTGAAGAGATTACACCTGCAGCCTAGAATGCCTTACAAGAAAAGATGGCATGATATGACAGGGTCCCTGGCCTCCATCTGAAATAATTCTTTGAAAAAAGCACAGGGCAAGGCTGCCAGTCCTTGCTGATCTAATCAGCCTCCTCCATTTGGCCAGAGCATCTCTGACAGCCTTGCACGTGTCTCCTTGCTAGCACATGTGATTTTCCTTAGCGGCTCAAAGCACAGTCACCAAGCATTGCAGTGGAGATTTCGCTGTAAGAGCATGACTAGGCATGGCATTGAGTTTCTCTCCTGATTCAGGACTGTGCCCTATCCTTTGTGGCATCTTTAGGGAATCCTTCCAGAGCCATGATCTATTGCACTGTCTTGGGATCTTTGTCCTCTGTATTAGGTGATAATGAAACGGACTCACTGGAACTCTGCTCCTTTTCGTGGTTGGCTAAATTTTGTCAGACAGATCCTTCCAGAGGGAAGGGGATTTCTTTGTATGTGGGCCAACTACTAGGCTGAGTGGAGGCCAATAAGCTCAATAGCATTGATATTCCTTGCCAGAAGGAGGAACGGGTGTCCTAGCTGGACAGATTTAACTGGTAACTATATCTCGTTGTTTCTGAATTGCAAACCTAGATGAGTTGATGGCTAGGGAAGATTTTGTTGGAACAGCGGTGTACCATGGTAAAAGGATACCAGCAGCTGTGTGAATAGAAGTTTTGCCACTACCCTCTGAGGAGATATCTACAGTGTGTCTTGAAGGCCCTTTTTATTCTTCTTCATTACATTATGGTGATGAATTCATGCACAGATACAGGCTCTGTAGTTCTCCCCAAAGTGAGGACCTCTAACAAGAGTTCTTCCTCCCCACTCCTCTTCCAGTTGTCCCTGTCCTCAGATTTGTGATAAGTCATAGTTTCTTTGCTTTTGTCTTACACTCATGTCCAGTCCATTTGTGGCATATGGGCAGTGATGTCCATGTAGTAGGTGGCATTTTCAAAAACTTGATCCTACCTGCACAAGTGTCTTAAATAAAATAAGGAAGGTGCTATACTCTACCTGGATTCATGTTGCCTTTGCCTCTGGCCCTGAAATGATGTATTGCAGCATGTTGTCCATTGTGCAGGAGGATGCTGTGGAAAGTATAGTAAGCATTGGGCACTCAAGGGGTTTTACTGTTTGGTGCTCTCAGGGAGTGTCTTGAATGTGCAGAAACTTGTCTCTCTTCTGAATGTGACTGCCAGAAACCCTCTGGTACTTCAGATGTAGAAAAAGACTGGGCATCCTCCATTGCTTACAGAATTTCTCGTCTTGCTGGCAGTACAAAATGTTCCCTTTTTACATAATTATGAAGCTCTCTTGAGTTTATACATAAGCAAAGAATTATATCCTTTTTGACAATGAGCAGCAGGCCTATCCACTCTATAGATTGTTTTACTGCTCTTCTTTCTTCTTCTTTTTTTCTTAAATCAAAACCTTATCCAGTCCCTCTGTCAGCTTCAATTTTAGCCTGACAGACTTAAGTCATCAATCTTCCAGCTGTGGTCTGGAAAAAATCCCCAAACTTGTTCCCAGATGTTTTGTTCACTTTTTTATCCAAAATGTGCACCCTGTTGGTGAATCTAAAATTTTAACCCAATCATGGGTACTTTTTTTCACAGTGCCATTATAAACTGCATGTTTTCCAGATCACTTGCAAACTCAATGCATAAGTAGCTTCACTAAATCATGAAATTTACCAATTTGGATTTTCCCAATTTGCTAAATTTGTCCACCACCACACAAACACATACTGGTTTTGTTTTCATATTAGTTTGTGTATCTGCAGGGAGTAGAAGAGGTAATTAGCTTGTATTGGAGGGCCAAGACTACTTTTAATGAAGGTACATGTATTTGCTGAGGAGGTCCATTGGAGCAAGGTCATAGCCCCCATTTTGAAAACCTCTCAAGCTTTCATTCAGACAGTAGCTGTTTTGCTATGCGCAACATGGGGTCTACAAAATTTCTTCATGCCATGATGTAGGCCACAAATACTCACTTCTTAGAAGTCTAAAGTAAAAGTCTAGGTTGTTTGTCCATGATCTAGAAGCGCGTTCTTCTGGCAGCTAGACCCTGAGAAATGCTGATATCGTGTTAAAAAAGGAAGGCTCTTTTATTTTTAAATACTTAACTCTTATTTGTGCTGCTTATTACTTTGATTTACTTCCCTGGACCTTCAGAACAATGGAAACTATTTTAGAATGCTCCAAGACATCCTCGTCTCCTCCATCACAGCACCTCTGCTTGGTTAATGGCTTTTAGAAAGCTGTACGTTCCAAGTAATGTGTCAATGATATATGACATGCTATTCCGTCTTTTTGGTTGCTGCAGCAACATCACACTAAACTATGCATTAGTCAGTAGTCCAGGCCAGCAACTGTCTTGTCTCTAAAGCATGGTTTGCACATTATGAAGACTATTAGAAACAATTGCTAAAACAGATAATTCACTATATAAGCAGTTCCAGCAGAAGAATGTGCATGAGACAGCATTACGTTGACTGGGTTTAGAACTGAATCTGTATATTAAGCTCCATACATAAATCTTTCAAATTTCCCTCACCTCCTTTTCGTCCATGCAAGTACATATACCATTTTTTATATGCATGCTATGAGGAAAAAAAACATACTTCAAAGGTAGGTAAAAACTGAGAACTAGAAGTTCTTTGTGATGACCTATGTATCTCTTGTCCTGTATCTGCAATACTCAGTCGTATGATGTTGCTGTATTTGCCATGGTCTCTTTGTTTCTGTATATAATATGATGACACAGATTTTAGGAAAATCAAGTAGAGTGATTATGTCTGAAAAACAGCTATAAAATCATCCTTCCCATGAGAAATAACATGAGATATTAAGGAGCACTAGTCAGGAAATTGAAAATAAAATTTGAATGTTTAAATAAGTTCTAGATAAGGGGTAATGGGTTTTAAATTTTGGTATGAACAAAAAGGAAACACTTCTTATATGTAAAGCTGTGAATTTACTTTTATTAACATAAAGAGTCTAATCAAAGAATTCTTACTAGTCCAGATCTAATTGTTACAGAAGAAGAAAAGAAAGAATGCAATTTCAGAAAAAGTCTCAAAAATAATAATACAATGAAAATTGTTGTGCACACAATTCCTAGTATCTACCTCTTTTTCTCCGCTCATCCTTTCGCTGCCTCTGCCTGCTAAGGTCAACAATGCTAGTCTGCCTTTAGCAGAAAGGAAGGGGAGCATTGCAGCAAACCATCAGTGCACCAAGTCTTTCACTGAGAGGAGTGAAATGTTGATGCTGGGATTACTTGATCTTCTTTGCTAGGAGGAATATGATATTGGTGTTCATGGTTTCTTCGTCCCTTTCTTTAGAATACACTTTGAGCCATTTTTATTTGTTTGCTAATGCTCTGCATTTTGCTATTTACTTATTGGTCTGCCAGTTTACATTACATCCAAGTATACTCTACTTGGTGGGTTTTATATATTTTGGATATTGTTCTTCATTAACTTCATTTTGCTCAGCTCAGTGTAGGCGTTCTTTAACTGGCCATTGACGAGTTGTTTGTAGCCCTTGGATTTCTAGTGTCAGCTTGTCCCCCTTTTCTTATGTCCTGGTTTTGGCAGGAATAGAGTTAATTTCCTTCCTAGTAGCTGGTACAGTGCTGTGTTTTGGATTTAGGGTGAGAACAAAGTTGATAAGGCACCAATGTTTTAGTTGTTGCTAGGTAATGCTTACACTAGCCAAGGACTTTTTAGTTTCCCGTGCTTTGCCGACTGAGAAGGCTGGAGGTGCACAAGGAGCTGGGAGGGGGCACAGCCAGGACAGCTGACCCAAACTGGCCAAAGGGACATTCCATACCATGTGACGTCATGCTCAGAACATAAACTGGGGGAAGCTGGCGGGGGGGGGGGACGCTGCTCGGGGACTGGCTGGGCATCGGTCGGTGGGTGGTGAGCAATTGTACTGTGCATCACTTGCTTTGTGTATTATTATTATTATTATTTTATTTTTTATTATTATTATTATCATCATCATCATAATTTTATTTCAATTATTAAACTGTTTTTATCTCAACCCATGAGTTTTTCTCACTTGTGCTCTTCCAATTCTCTCCCCCATCCCACCGGGGGGTGGGGGGGGAGGAGTGAGCGAGCGGCTGCGTGGTGCTCAGTTGCCAACTGAGGTTAAACCACAACATCTTATCAACCCATGCCTGAACTCCTCTGCATTGCATCCTGTGTCCTCATTCTCAAGGCTTCTGCTCTGAGACCAGGCTTGTATTCCTCTACACTGTATCATTATGCCATTATTAAATATTTCATCGTATTAGAATAACTATGTGTTACTACCATATATAAAAAATACTGTTATACCATACAAAAGAGAATTAAAAGTAAAATAAATTAGAAAAAATATTACTATGCCTAAACAAGTCCCCAAAAAGGTGCAGGCAGGCCAACAAACGTTCAAAGTAAGCCTGACAAGCCTCGATCCTGTGGACTTGCAAAGCCAGTACAGTCTGCAGCCCATTGCTAGCAATGGCAATAGTGTGTTTACAGGGCCACAGGGATACAGTAGAAAACAGCTATACCTTGAGAGAAAAATGGAATTGAATTTGAGATACAATTTGATCCTGGACCACAGTATGACAAGCGTCAAGGTGCTGTGATTTAAGGTATCTGTAAACACAATTAAAGAAATTGAAAGTCTCACATTAAATCAATACCTGGAAAACCAAATACTGATAATTTGAACTGACATGAATTTTTCAGTTTGCTTGTCAAGTAAATGCAAGATATCTATGGCAAATATTCAAAGTGTTGCCATTCTTGAAAGAAAAGAATTGAAGCTGTTGTTCACTTGGTAAACCTTTACATAAATTATCCTTCCATAGTTAACTTTTGTGAATTACAGTTCATCAGAACGAGAAAGAGGCTGATGATTTCACCATAAAATAAAAAAGAACTTGGTTAGCTTAAAAAGTAGCTTGAAATTCCATTCTAATTTGCAAATACTTACAGTTTTACTTTCAAGGATGACCCTGAATGTGTTGATATGGGTACAGCCTTCACATCGTTTGTTTCCTAATTTCTGAGTAATTGTTCTCTTTTCTTGCATCACATTTTTCCTCTTGTTTGAAGATGTATCCCTGCTTACTATGCTAGAATTAGTCCAATTAAAGTTGGCACAAGTGGCAGTGAGATCAGGGGGATAGTCTTGGCCTTCTGTCAAACACTGTGATTTTGTTTTTCTTTAATCATGCAAGTTTTACATGCATTCCATTTCATGGAAAACCTGTTAATTTGAGTTTTGTGGGGTTTTTGTATTTTGCCCAATAAACCAGAAATCTACTGGCTGGAAGTCATATGTGTATCTTCAGCTAACGCTAAATTCAGTGAGATTTCTCTGTATATACTGGTCTGAATGTGGACAACGCAGAGCAAAAGAAAAGATTAAAGTGTACATGGCATTGGTATAGCAGGTAAAATAACTCAGTATTTAACTCAGAGGACTGCTTGCCATATTTTTTTTACTGGTTATTGTTAGAGATAAGATGGTAGCTCAGATGAGCTTTTGTCTAACCAGTTAGAGAAAGTGCAGTGCTTTACAAAAGAAAAATGTACGTGAATATTTTATTATCTTTTTTCCCACATAGTATTCTTAAGGGACTGATTAAAACCAGAGTAATTTCAGTATTGCAGAATCTTTACATGTTAATTACAAAGTTTAGTTGACTTAATTGTCTATGCTTACCAACTGCTGGTGTCATTTCTGTATCCTACTTCTCCCAACAGAAAAATCATCAGCTAGCATTCACAGGCACTGAAAATACTGAACTAAAAATGAGAAATAAATCAAATCAATGCTTTGCACTATAAAAGGGAAAAATGAAGACACCAAAGTATTTTATTTTGGAATTTGTTTTATTTTCTGATTCAAGCTGGAGATCTGTTTCAAGATTCATGGAATATTTTAGTACTGAATTTGGTGTTTGGCATTAAAAGTGGATCCTGGCAATGTCATGGAAGAAATAATTCTGTAGTTAATAACGGGTTTTATCTTGGGTCTGAAGAAATTGAATATACATGTTCACTGTATAAATTCCTAGTAATTTTTTTTCCCTATTTCATATTGAGTTGCCATTTTTTATTCTCAGTAACACTGATTTTGACAGCAGTAGTTACTGTGGACAGTTTTGCAAGTTATGTAAGTAGTCTTACAGGCAACTCAGGCTTCTTGCAGTGTCACGGTTAGAGTATGTCTGAGCTCCACTTGGTACAGCTGCTATTCAGGTGTAAGCGTACTTCAAAGCCAACACTTCTTTTGTCAGAAGCAGCTGTAATATTTAGCTTAATTGGGAAGAGAGTGAGCAAGGAGAATCTGTATTCTTAATACAGAACTAGGAAATAAATATTGTTCACTGTTTAAATGTACTATCAATAAATGACAGTTGTTTTCTTGGGAAAAAGGATGTTAGACAAACTCTAAGACATTTTAAAGATGTGTGCATTTCAGCGAAGCAATATCATAATTAAACTTTTCCTCCTTCAAATCTTCATCTTTATCTAAGATCAGATATCCTGATCTTGTGTCACACCAAACTTAATTATAAGTATTTTAGATAGGATCCATATTTTTTCTGGTAATCTCATTATTAGGTATCAGTGTAATCAAGCAGAATAGAAGAGGATAACTATTTAAATTATGATTTGGAATGTCGGAGAGTTACCAGGGACCAATTAATTGGCTTTAGGCAAGATAATAAAGAATTTTCACTAGTTTTCATAATTAATATGCTGCTGAAATTAAAAATAAGATCCAACAAGTGGGAGATGATTTCAAGCTTGTGGAAGGTACCAGGAAGAAGCAGATAGAAGTTACAGTGCAAAGCACTGTATGTGTCTAGTAGGGTATGTTACCTTCATAGAATCATAGAATCCTAGAATGGTTTGGGTTGGAAGGGACCTCTAAAGGTCATGTAGTCCAGCCCCCCTGCAATGACCAGGGACATCTTCAACTAGATCAGGTTGCTCAGAGCCCCGTCCAACCTGACCTGGAATGTTTCCAGGGATGGGGCATCCACCACCTCTCTGGGCAACCTGTGCCAGTGTTTCACCACCCTCAGCGTAAAAAATTTCTTCCTTATATCTAGTTTATATCTACCCCCCCTTTAGTTTAAAGCCATTCAGATAGGAAGAATCTTGTGAACTATATCTCCTGTGAGATTCCCAGATGTCTGTAGGTGCCTAGTGTGGCACTTAGGCAAAATCAAAGCATATAAATCCATCATTTGCAAAATATATCAGGTGCTGGTATTTTGATTTAGCAAGTTCCTAGAAGCTTAGGCTTCTGCATGTGTGCCATTGGTGTAGCTAGAAAGACTGGCTCTATTCAGCCTGCTGAAAACATGCCTAATTCATACAAACAATATAGCTCCTCTTTTCCAAGTTGTAAAATACATTCTTTATTTGGGAGTGCTCCTGACCCAGAGTAGTTTCTTATTGTATCCTTAAAGTTTGCAGATCAAGCCTTGGGTCCTATATGCAAAAGTGTAACAATAATAGTGAGAGCGCAATTCTCCTTCCTCACGTACCAGACTCCTTGGGCTCTTCCTGTGGCAGCCCCAGCTGCCTCGCTAGCCCGTGCTGGAGATCTCTTCTTTCTGGGCAGCATTAACAGCAAGAGCTGCAGGAGGGGAACTTGATCTGTATCTGCATCCAGGTCTGCTGAGTCTCTGTTGCCTTGCCTTTGCTGCAGCTTTTCCTCTACCATTCACAACCTGTAATACAGTGGAACAAAATCAGCACTGGGGATCTAAAGTCCACAAAACTTTTGGACAAGTGGAAACTTAAATTTATTATCCAGGCCCAAACCTAATAAATATCTCTTCCTCTTCAAGAGTGTGTGAGATTCGCTTTGTCAGCTAACAAAAGCTCTTTGTTTCATTGGTATTTAAGAAGTGGTTGTTATTTTAATTGAAGCTCAGTTACATATTCTGTATCAGTAGGTTCTAGTTCATCTTATATTTATAATCTTGTTTAAATAAAACCAAGGTTAACAGGATACTGATAGAGATTTTCCAAGGATTTTAGGAAGATAAGGCATCCAATGACTCAAGTATTTTGTCTCTAATAATGCCTCCTTTATTTTTAAGTAACCTTTTTTCTCTTAGCAGCTTGCCCATGTTTTCTGCTCTTCTTTTCTGTAGGCCAGCTGTCCGTATAGCAAACAGAAGTGGTTGAAAGTTGGTATGTCATGATAATAAAACTGAAATACATTATTGCAAGCTCATTCGTTCATGGGTATTTTATGTGGTATTGTGTTCACCTGTTTGGCAAATGTCTAGATTCAGAGCTGAAAGAGTTCCTGCATTAAAACAGTATTCCTCTGCATTATAATAGTTTTTGGTGATTTTCTGAGAAAAAATAGACGTAGCTGAACAGATCAATGTGTTTGTGACTGAGTCACAGATTGCAGCATAAAAATTACAGGAAATTTTTTGGAAATTAAAAAAAAAACCAAAAAATTATCACCCGAAATAATACATTCCACTTGTTTGACAGAACATTTTTCAGCCCTGTGCTTTAGGCAGCAGTCTTCTTTTCTGTTGTGGGAAGGGCTGAAGGTTTGCACTTTACAGCATGGAATTTTCTGCTGCTGAGATTCACTTTTTCACAACATTTTTATGCTATGATCAGTCTCAGTTCTGAGTTTCAAGTATGGTTTCATCTACATCTACTTTCTAGAAGTCTTTCCTAACTTATTTTCTTGCCCGTTTTCTTCATGGCTTCCTTAATTTGACCTGCTGTTTTGCTTTCAGCTTTGTGTTTGTCTATGTGGTCTTTCTTAGCCAATAGGGCATTAGAATAGCCAAGACAACCTGGTAGTTTCTTCTCATTCTTACCTTGTTGATTTGCATTATCCTGTGATGGAGCAGAGGTGCTTGCTTTACTCTAAAGGAGCTCGAATTGGTGAGAGCAGATGGCCAAACGTTTTGTGACTGAGCAGGGTTTCGGTGCTTTTGTAGAATCACAGCAGTAAAAGAAAATACTTTCTCTGTTACCGCATGGCTGCAGACTTCATTGTAAATGTGCTTTACAGTGATGGAGTACATAAATCCGAGGGCTTCTTTTCCTGGATGTGTAAATCATTAACAGAACAGTATGTGTGGTCAGTAGTCAGCTTACGTTTTAAGTAGTGCTTACTTTTATCTAGGGCATCTAGTTACAGCAAAGCATAAAACTGGTAAAAGTTCAAATTCAGCCATACCTCATATCTAGCTGCAAAAATGACATCTGGAATTGTATATTTTATATGTACAGTAATTGTTCAAAATATAAATACTCCTTTTCCTGATAGACAAATCCAGCTACTGAAAAGCAGCTCGTGCATATAATCTGCTTAAACTAATCTTCATTTCCTGCTTCACCCTCTTCTCCTGGAGTCAGGCCACTCAGGCTGGGGGATGAAGGTATTGAGAGCAGCCCTGCCGAGAAGGACTTGGGGGTACTGGTGGATGAAAAGCTGGACATGGGCCAGCATTGTGTGCTCGCAGCCCAGAAGGCCAATCGTGCCCTGGGCTGCATCCAAAGAAGCGTGGCCAGCAGGTCGAGGGAGGGGATTCTGCCCCTCTCCTCTGCTCTGGTGAGACCCCACCTGGAGTAC